>NC_085013.1:15388867-15396367 GCF_963854185.1 Sardina pilchardus | reverse complement strand
GTGACAAAGAAGGGTCAGCCTGGAGGCATGAGGTGGTTGAACGTGACACCATGAGAAGAAAACAACTGCTGTGGCTGGAAACACACGGCTCTACTACTATTGCATGCCTGTCATACAAACACATACAAATGTGTCCAAATGTCAAATGCCAAAATGTGAGTATAACTATGCATAAGACAGGATGTGCAGCTCTTCTGCAATATGTGCATGCATAGGCGCACACACACACACACACACACACACACATTAATTTGTTCATGCATGTCACAAAGTGCACACTTGCACGTAAATGTTGTTTGGTTTGCCGCGCGTCATGTCTCATTTGCCCTCATTGTGGTAACAGCCCAGTTTCCCATCACCCTATAAGTAAATACACTTCACTAATCTTAGTGCGTGAGTGCACACTGATAAAACATGCACATACAGTGCATGCCTGCCTGAGCATAGACTCACATGTCTATTTATTTACACATGTGCATCAATGTTATGGATATAAAAGATAGAACTGAACACAAATATATGTACTGTACAGTAGGCTATATAGCACACAGCACATACAGTACACACGCACATGCACAAGCACACACACATGCACATGCACAAGCACAAACACACGTATGTGCACACGCACATGCACATGCACATGCACACACGCACACACATGCACACACACACACACACACACACACACACACACACACACACACACACACACACACACACACACACACACACACACACACACAGACACATTGAATTTGTTTGTCTGGCTCTTGTATAGATCTAGTGAGCAGCAGCATGAACCAACATCCTGCCTTGTACTCGCGTTCTTCGTGCCGTCTATCACTTGAAAACCTCTGTCTGCACCACAGGAAATCAGCGCGTGCAAACACAGACAGGTAACGAAACGGCGCGGAGGAGCGACTGCAGAGACCAGACAGAGAGCGAAAAAAAGGAACACCTCGCAGCGGCGAGCACGAGCGCAACCGAGCGCCGCAACGGTGGCCGGTGGTGGCACGTGAGCAACGCCGGGACACAAACAAGGCAGCGTCTGCAGCCCCGAGACAGAGAGAGAGCGCTCTGCAGAGAGGGGAAATGGTGCCACTCAGCTCGCTATAGCTTGCTGCTCGCTCGCTTGTTGCTCACTCGCTCGCTCGCTGCCCCCAGTGAGCCTTGTCAAGGAGCCTGGGAGAGACGACGTTTGACTTCCTGCGCAGCGAGAGCACTGTGAGGTTTGGCGGCAGCCGCCAGGGTTGTCGGTAGACCATGCTCTGGTCTAGATCTGGTCTGATCTGGTCTGGGTTTGGGTCAGGCCAGAGCCGGGGTGTTTTTGAGGTCTTGCTGGCGGCTTGGTGAGGCCCACGGCTGACTCCGGGGGCCGCAGGGGAGGGAGAGGAGAAGGGGCCCCCACAAAAAAGGGAGCGCGGCTCCGCCAGAGGCCATCAATCACTGCTGCCGCTGGCAAAAGGCAGGGAGTGCCATCCCACACAGCATTTTCTGAGCAGTCAGAGAACAGTCACACACACACACACACACACACACACACACACACACACACACACACACACACACACACACACACACACACACACACACACACAGGGGAAGGGAAAGACCAAGAGACATAAAACAAAGTGCAATGTCACTGTGTGATCTTTCAATAGGCTATATAAATAGAGGAAGGAGCAACAGAGTGGAGTGGCCTTTATGGGAAAAATGGGTTTTTCTGGGTAGATTTCTGCAGTACGGGATTGAGCAGCATAACGTCTAGTGTGGTTTATGCATATTAGCAGGTGTAGGGCTTCCACTGAAGGAGCAGGAAAGTAAAAGAAATACTCTCATCATCGGCAGAGAAGTAGTGGCTTTCCTCGTTGCCACATTGTGTCTGAGAAAGAGGAACATTTGGTAACAGGCGAGAGGAAGGCTGGCATTTATCTACCAGACGAAATGCCAAGGTGGTAACGCAGTCTGCTTTAAAAAAAAAAAAAAAAACTGAGATGTGAAAAAAAAAACTGTTTGAATTTCTGCTTTCTCAACGTTTTCACACAGAAGTGGCCGTGGGTGTTTTACTGACTCCTAAAACACAGTAAATTCCCAGCGCGGGATACAAACTCCCGCTCGGTCACTCCACAGCTTTTAAAAAAAGGCCCTGACTACCGAGGCACAAGGCACGAGACACAAGATGGCCCCTTTGTGGCACACTTCCTCCCGTGACTCAAGTAACATCTCCTGACAGGTGCCCCTCTGTCTAAGACGCTACCACAACCTCGGCATCTGCAAAAGCCGATAAATAAGTAATAGACCCACAGCGCTCGGGTTCAGCCTGGCCGATTCCGCGAAACCGTAGCCTACGCCACATCAGCACGCCACCACATGTGTCATCAGACCAGAACAGCGCACGGTAGCGCAAGGCAGGAGATAGCCAGGATCATGAGATCAAGTGTACAGATTTATGAAAGCTACAGGCCTCCCAGGCAGCTCACATGAGAACCTCACAACTTCCTCAGGACGCCCAGATGCTATCTCCTACACTTATGAGTACCAAACACATTCAATGGCTTTCATATACTTATGAGTACCAAACAGATCAAATGTCTTTCATAGAGAAAAATAAGGCCCAGATTGTAATTTCAGTTAATGGCTGGAGGGTGTTACTGTACGCTCCAGTGAATTTGCTCTTACAGTGCATTTATTCATTGAATGCATCATTATGACTGTACAGTAATGATGTTCTCAAGGCCCCCTTACCAGAATGTCAAACTTCCTTATTAGGACAATCAACTTCTATGAAAAATATCACACCTAGTAATGCTCTCTGTGAAGCCATTCTTGATACTGATAATGATTTTACTCTTGACTCTCTATATTATTCTTGATATGATAATGATTTTTACATACTCACTATATTATTCTTGATATGGCAATATCTTTTCTCTTCACTCTCTATATTATTCTTTCTCATTCATATGAGGGGAGATACTGTACAAGTCAACCCCCGGCATAATATTTTCTTGTGTCTGTCTGTCTTTGCGTCCACTACGACCAAGCTTGTGTTTTGTACCACCCCGGTCTTCTCGACCCAACACACGGCTCCTGGGCCCCCTTCACCACGGAGCGTGTCGGCTCAGTCCGCCGGCGTATTTTTAACTGATGACTCTCGTGGCCTCCGAGTCTCCCCCGTCACGCCGCAAGCCGAGCGCGAAACCCGGCCTGGGCACGCGGGGTCGTCCCGTCCCCAAGCGCGTTTGATGCAATAACGGCCACTTCATTACAAAACCCTCCTCCAGTCCCACGCTACATTCCGTGTTTATGGGGAACATATGGGGAAGCCTGCAATTTTTACGCCACAAAATAAGACCCTGCGCAGCTGAAGCCACGACCGCACTCCGTCCTCTCCATCCCCACCGGCCACACCCGAGAGGGCGGCCATTAAAGCCACCGCAGTTTTCTCAGCAAAACAGGAGTTATATTAAGCTTAAATACAGGGGCTTGATAAACAAGAGGAAAAATGCCCCACGCCCGCAGAAGGTTTTTGACCAGTTTTTTTTCTCTCTTCTTTTTTTCTTTCTCGCTCACTCCTGCAATACAACGCTGCTGTGAGGCAGATATTCAAACAGGGACCAGCTGCTGTTTGTTGCCACAAAGAGTGAAGAGAGAACCGAGAGAGAAAGAGAGAGAGAGAGAGAGAGAGAGAGAGAGAGAGAGAGAGAGAGGGGAAAGAAAGAGAGTGAGAGAGGAAAAGAGAGGTCTTTGTATTTATCTAAAAAATCTTCTTCTTTAGCCAAGCCGTTGTTTCATTTTTAATGACAAGCTCAGGTCAGGAAGCCGTGCTCCTTCTGGTAGTTGTTGTTCAGTCACCCATGAAGTTTGTGTCTGAGTCCTATCACATGTAACCCATGATCCTCATGCCCATTTCTCAGACTAAATATTTACATAATGTTTTACATGTCTAGAGTCATACAATACTCGGAGCCTGTGTCTGTCTGTCTGTCTGTAGTGCCTCTAACAATGGCCCTTCAAATGAAGCTAAAATATACACAGCGATGATCTGATATGAGATGAAACAGAAAATCTGTTCTGGGGGATCTCTGATATATAGACAGAAAAGGCCCACCTCACCCTAGAACAGCAGGCTTCCTGTAGGTATTTTTACACAAGGTCCTGTGGCCACCACAGTCCCCTCTAGCGTGCTCTGAGCAAGATGAAACACCCTGTGCTCTGAGAGCACCTCTGGTCTGCTGATTCTCATAGAAATGGCTAGAATGACTATCGACAATACTGTCGGTATTGATATCCTATCCTATTTGAAGTCAAAATGAATGGATGGATAAATATTTCCAATATATATTCGACTGAAAGGGACAAAACACAGTTGGGTCGTCTAAGCATTCACTTCACCGTTGTATGTCACACGCCTTAAATCTTTTGTCTTTAAAAGGGGCTATTACTGTCTACTGCTCATGCCTTCTGATGGACAGAGGGAGAAAGTGAGAGGGAGAGAGAGGGAGTGAGAGAGAGAGAGAGTGAGAGAGAGTGTGTAAATATATGACATCAGTATATATATGACGGTGAACTTGGTCACTTGACCACTTCTGATTGACGGCCTGGAACTACTACTCTGGTACGACATCAGGATGCTGGTGGCCGGCAGCTCCAAAGCAGTAGGTGTGAAGTGTGGCCTGGCGGTCAGTTGCTGTGTGTGTGTGTATGTTTGTGTGTGTGTGAGAGAGAGAGAGAGAGAGTGTGTGTGTGTGTGTGTGTATGTCTGTATGAGTATAGGTTGGGACAGTCCTGATAAAAGCCCTGAAGCCGCCTTGTGGCCTCGGCCTTGGGCCGCGTACACCGGGAGCGTGTCATTTCCCTATGCTGCCGCCTGACCAACGCCACAAGCATACACACACACACACGTCAACACACACACACACACACACACACACATATATACACATACACATACCCATACACATGCTTTCTCTCTTCTCTCTCTGCCTCTTTCAAACAGACACAGGGACTATGTCATTTTCGCCACGCCGCTGCCTACCCAGCCATAAGCTCTCATTAGCAGGGCAGTGCGGGTGTCTCGCAGCGTGTCCGATGCCCAGTGCCCTCTCGCTAACTTCCAAACAACGTGGTTCTCGCTCACACAAACAGTGCCAGCGTAGTCAAAAGAAACAGTTTCCTGGGCTTGGCAAACACGCACACAGACACACATCATGGATCGGTATCTGCGTGGTCTTCAAGATCACCACAAAGTGGAATCTTATCAGACACACACATCTATGGATTATATAATGTAAAGTGTGCATGCTACTGTGCAGAGCAACACACAGAGATGAGGTGAAGACGCAAACAACACAACTCCATGCCCTCACAGACACTATTCTTTTTTAAAGTACTGGTTGGAGGCATTTGGAAATTCACAGTGGCTCATTTTGATGTTCTAATCCATTCTTCTGATTATTAAACTGACCAACTTTTAATTCTCTATAACAACAAAGCAAATTTTACGCATAGTCTACACAATAGCATCTGCACTTGCATTTAGTATTTCTATTGACATTGATTTGTAGTTTGCATTAATAATCAACCATATAATAACCCACTGCATGAATAATGTTTAATTATTATTATTTTACAATATATTGCTACTCAAACACTTAATATACAGTATTTTTTTGTATTATAATTATTGTATTGTTAACATTATATGGCTATTGTTAATATCATTGTTTTAGTATTACTGCTAACACTTTATTTTATGGGGTTCTTGTTCCAGTGTATCTACATAATGAAGTACAGTGTAACAACCTATGTAACAATATGAAACATCACATACTTATGTTGTCCATCCATACATCCATACATGTTTTTACCTACAGATCATTAGTACACATGCAATAAGATGTTCTTGTTACAATACAAGAGGAGGGACCACTTTGGCAAAGTGTTGTAACAAGCACTTCTGTAAATGTAAATGCTTTCTTCTCGGCAGTTACAGGGATGGTGTAAAACCCCAGAGGAACAGGCTGTGTGTGTAAATGTATATATATGCGTATGTGTGTGTGTGTGTGTGTGTGTGTGTGTGTGTGTGTGTGTGTGTGTGTGTGTGTGTGTGTGTGTGTGTGTGTGTGTGTGTGTCTGTCCCTACTGTTGTTGCTGCCCAGTGTGCAGAGCCCCCTGTGGTGGATGGGTGGTGTGCTGCTGAGGTCAGGTGGCAGTCCAGACAGTGGTGAGGGACCAGGAGGGGAAGAGACAAGTCTGGAATGTTTGGGCTGATGGAGACCCACAGATGACTGGCACATGTCCAATACGCCAACATGTGTGTGTGTGGGTGTGTGCCTGTGTGTTTGCGCGTGTGCCTATGTGTGTGCTTTTGCAGTCAACATAAAAAAAAAAACCTGAATCATGTCATATGACTTTGAAAGTAATAATTTGTTCACGCTAATAAATGCATTTAATCACGTTATTTAGGATGCATAGAAACTGTAGTTAGGAGGTCTACAATCTAAAAGCGCAATGCATTCACATGCAATCTGGCAGTACTTTATCACACCTTTCAGGTTGTCAGGTTTCATGTACCCAAAAATAGACATCTCTAGGCACAGTAGGAAACCACAGATGGACTACACAGCAGAGTGAGTATGAATGGAAGATCTCTGTCAGGCTATTAGAGGGTTGGGGGATTTTGATTTTTGAATTATTCCTTAAGAGAATCCGTAAACAAACATACACAAGATGATCAGATCTGTGTCTGATAATGAACAAGTAAAAGTACAAAAAAATTTATAACATATGAGATTCACCTTTCAACTAAGGGATCTAATTGTCTTTAAAACACACACACACACACACACGTCACACACACACAGTAGAATGGCGGAGAGAAAATAATGAAAGAGAAAGAAAGAAAGAAAGAAAGAAAGAAAGAGCCTAGAAAATACAGAAGGAAAAAAAGGCGTGTAAAGACCACGGTTGAGACGGACTCGGACACAGCAATAGGTGGTCAGTGGGAGGGAGAGGAAGAGGGGAACAGAAAGAGAGAGGCAGAAACAGAGAGAAACAGAAAGAGGGAGATTGAAAGATAGAGAAACAGAAAGAGAGAGGCAGAAAGAGTAAAGCACAGAAAGAGAGACAGACAAACAGAAAGAGAGAGAGGCAGAAAGAGAGAGAGGCAGAAAGAAAGAGAGGCAGAAAGAGAGACAGACAGAAAGAGAGAGAGGCAGAAAGAGAGAGAGGCAGAAAGAAAGTCTGAAAGTGAGAAGCTGGAGGGTGAGAGAAAGAGAAAAGTGACAAAAGCAGGCCAAACTGCATGCCTGGCACTGCTGCTCCTTGTGAGGCAAAGATTACGATACTATCAAGTGGTAAGTGAGGGAGGAGGGTTGGTTTTAAAGGCCCCAAAACCACCAGTGCACACAAATACAGATGCATACTGAGAGCGAGCATGCACACACTCTCACACTCACACACACACACACACACACACACACACACACACACACA
>NC_085013.1:15353867-15383867 GCF_963854185.1 Sardina pilchardus | reverse complement strand
TTTGACTGTAATTGCTGGCATCAACTTTACTGCTTTAATGAAAAATAACATTGATCCGATCTGTGCTACCTCAGATCAGTGTTTTTCATAAAACTCTGCAAGCACTTAACAAAAGTTTAATGCAGTTTATTTTGATAAAAATCCACATGAACAACTGGAATGCCATGATATCAGCTTTACCTAAAATATGCAAATATGGGTTTTATGGCAAAACACACTACTACAAGGAATTAGTTATTTAATGTTAATGTTCATTTTCATTTCATAATACATAATATGACTCAATTAACTTTGACTTTGCTGATCGAGAATAAGTAGCAGCTCAAATTAAAATTCAAAACAAAGTCATAGGAGGTTGGCTTGATTGTGCTTCAAGAGAACAACATACAGTACCAGAAGCAAAATGGCTTGCAAAAGATGGTAAATACTATCAAGAAAATGAATGCATAGTGAATATGTGCTTTGACAGATGACGCTCTAGTTGTGAGCATGTCAGAAAATGAGAAATGCAGAGAAAATAAAGAAAGAAAGGGGGGAGAGAGACAGAGAGAGAGAGAGAGAGAGAGAGAGAGAGAAACAGGCGCTAATCTGATGCAGACTGCCAGGGCCCCTGCCGTTCCACGAGAACCACAATGAGGTTACACCTGCTCCTCTGTAAAAACAAACCATTAAGCGTTTAGCTGCTCTCCCTCTCACGCCCAAGGTTCAAGTATCCAGGGCATGCACATACACACACACACACACACACTCACACACACGCTCTTACACACACACACACACACGTACACACATCCAGTTACCTCAGGTATGAGTCATCCAGAACTTCCAGGTCAGTCAACGTCGTACAACTAAGCAAGGGCCAACAAGGAAGTACTAGAGTCACCTGCGCCCTGTGGAATTTCCACAGAAGCGCTTGCAGAGCAGCCATTTTGTAGGGGGTCTCCAGCGAGAGCCAACCACACAGGAGCCTGCTGGCTGGCGCTGCATCAGGCGGGGAGGGTGGCTCTATTAGAGAGGGAGAAGGGGGGGGTTTATAAGTTTGGCTCGCACTGCTGCGTGAATGAAAGTACAGATTTTTGAGAGGGAGAGGAAAGCCTCAGCCCTCTCAAGCTAACTCAACTGGTTCAAACAAACCCGCAGCTCAGTGAGCTGTGCAACAGGAACTGGACGCACTGAAACTGCAAGAAAACGACGGCTTCTGTCATTAATAGGCCATGTGATTCAGATTAGAGGGAAAGCGATTGAATTCATGGAATGCACAAAATGCAGACAGAATGGCAAAATATTATATTCACAAAATATGTGGCAATAATGCTCTTGCGGGTAGATTATGTCGAAATATTATTAAATGTGATTAATAAGTGGAAATCCCAGGGCTATCCTCTAATATAAAAATTGTTTCAAAAAGAAAAAAAGGCTATCTGTTTTGTCACAGATTTAGAATTGAAACATCAAAAAAGACTGGCTTCATGATCAGAGATGTTCGACTTCAACTCTGCCCTTTGAACTCTGAACTGTGGGCAATTTATTAATCACATGAACATGTGCCGCCGCGTGCTCGTCTAAACGAACGCTCAGCTTGGGTGGAAGACATTCAAAGGCATTCTGCATGTGCACTTTGGCTCCTCAGCCCCAGAACATCAGGAGCGGTGGAGAGCCCTGAAACACTGAAACCAGATATTAAGAGTTTCGATAGTCGACAGAGGAAAATGATCTAGGAGGCACGAGGGCCACCGAGGAGAGGAGTCCTGTCTCCAATTTGGGCCTGCATAATATCTATTTATAAAGCGCACTCCGCTCTATTGGATCTGAACCATGCTCTGGACTTGATTAGGCCTCCAGAGCGTTTGGGGGGAAACTTATTTACTCTTATTGGGGCTGTCTCGTGGTTTTCACCAGTCCACTGCAATGGTTGATGGGGGATGAGCGGTCTGGGGAGAGCTGATGATGGGCTCCCCCAGGTAAACAGGGGGGAGCCCTGTCGCTGTCTTTGTGCCTTTCTGTAATAATAGAAATAGATGTTTCCTATATTTTGATAATATATTCCTTATTATTTAATCAGAAAAAAAGACAGTATAAATAAAATAAAAAAAGATTTAAACTATATCAAACAATGTTGATGGATCTGAACAACCTTCTTATGTAACTCAAAGACTTCACTGCAGCAGTGAACAAACCTCAACAGCTAATGAACTATGGTGTAGTGCTTTATAGATGGTTCATAAGCACTTAGCAAGCATGTCCATGTAGTTGGAGGTTTCCGTAGCGCAGTGCAGCGCAGAGCCTGGTTCAGAGTCCTGCAGCAGACGAAGGGCACTGACGTGATTGTGAATGGCAGTTGAGACTAGACTGAACTCTGCGGATGTGTGCTTAGCATATTACTGCATCCCGTTCAGATGGACAGAGAAGAGGGAAGAAGCAAAGGGGGAAGCAAATGTGTATCACAGCCTTACATAATAATTACTGCGCGGGCAGAATGAAATAATTGGTATGGTGAAAGGCACAAATGTCCAAGTCTGTCATGATACAATGAGCGGAGATGTCAACGGAATTTATAATGTCTAGACAAACTATTTTAGCTGGGGACCCTCTGAATGTGGAAAATGAATGGCAATGGGAACACATGCATGCAGGCAGGAAAGTATGCAGACGACGAACAAGAAAAAGTATTTGGGTAATTGGATAATGAGAGGGGCAACGGTCGCAAATTTCAATCCTCTTTGATTTGGGGAAATCATGTACAAGCGATCTATATGGCTTCAATACTCGAGCGAGTCTTGTTCTTGGGGCCGGATTACGGCATCACAGGAGCCGACAGCCTCCATAAAGCTGGGCCTGAGTGAGGCTGATTGAAGCCATGGTCCTGTTTAGTGCTCATAAGCTCATCCTCTTTGTTTTAATAAACACTTACAGTCCCAATTCCCAATCAATCAATCAAAGACTGCTAAGCTATTTTTCCTATGATCTATTTGAATGTTTTATTAAGTGTTAAAATATCAATCATTGTGCATTAAGTGCCTAATTGATAAACCCTCATAAACAGATGGAAGAATAGAAAAGGCCAAAAGGTCACAAGTTGCATTGTTGTTTGTTTACTTTCTCACACTGCATTTCTGAAAGTTGTGGTTCTTTACTGGGTGTGTTTACAAGCTGGTCAGTACATTTTTATGTTTGTGTATGCATGTGTGTGCTTTTTTTGCTGATTTTATGAACTGTGTTCGTTATGGGCCTGTGAAACGTTTTCTTAACAGAGGTCAGGACTCCAAAACTCCACCCTGCTTTGCAACCACATTCTGCTGTTAGTTTCATTTTTATCGGAGAGGGTGGGTGACTTGTGAAACCCTGACATGGCTCAGTGGGTTCAAACTTTGGCAAACCGCCCCCTGACATTGTGCACCTTGGTCCCTTGGGGTCCTGATTTCTTTTTCATTCATTCCCAGAAACGGAGTTAAAAAAGACGTGTGGTATAATTCAATAATTTGAGAATTTGGTTGGAGCTGCGCTTCCTCATATATCTGTATGTGATTGGCTCCATAAATGTGGAGATCCTGTAGTTCATGCTTATTCATAGTGGTTCTGAAAGTACTACCCAATGACATGAATCAGATGTTGATGCTCAGGTGGCCTTTGAGTCACATTAGTTTATGTTGGGAAAATGTGTTGAAAGCATCCTCCCTTTTCTCTCTCTCTCTCTCTCTCTCTCTCTCTCTCTCTCTCTTTGTTTTTTGTTTTTGTGTGGCCCCACCAAAGAAATACTGGCCGTGTTCACTAGAGATCACACCCTCCAACACAGATGCCATAATAGTCAGCAGAGTCAGTCTTATTTTTGAAGGCAGTTTGTTTTGGTTATGAGGTGTTCTCCCCCACCCCAGCGCTGTCAGAGGAATGATCTTAGTCCTTCATTTTGCTTTGATATAAATAACCTCACTCTTTCACTTTTCTTCCCATCTCAATACATGTACACAAATCCAGACATGCCTAGACAATATTTTTGCATTATGATTTGTTACTTTTGAGAGCGATGCACATCGCTTTTCATTTAACTCCAAACATTTCCAGACGTGATGCAAAAGAAAGTGCCTCGTCTCAGTTGAAGGGCCCTGACCACTCAATTGTTGTTGTCTTGTGCTTCGAGACGGCCTTCAATCTCCAGGGACAATTTCAAGATGCGAAAAGCATTTCTCGCTCGCTGCCTCGCTCCCTCTGTCTCCGTCTCATTCTCTCACTATGAGAAATCTTTAATCATCCTGCAAACATGCATCGGCCCTCCCTCGTCTTACCAAGCGCAATAAAAAAAAAGAAGAACGTAATTATGGTGGAGCAGAACTGTAGATAATGATAGGACATGGGGAGATGGGAGGCTGGAGGCTACAAATTGTTTTTTGATGCTCGCTTTTCCCCTGCTTTTCCCAGAAATATTCCCACTTGTTTACATGCCGTTAATTGTGCTTAGTGGGATGACACCCTCGCTGCCTCCGAGGCACGTCTACCTGCCAAATTAGCGAGAAATTGACTTTGGCCCTGAAGCGGATCAAGTGACGGCAAACGTCTTGTGTCAACACGTCAAGGGTGCCCTGGCTTCTTCGACTGGAGCGTAACAACAAGCGTTAATGTCTTTGACCTAAATAGCAACACATAAAACCGGCTTGTACTCCAAAAACAAGAACATGGTTAGATGACAAAGCAGGCCTGTTTGTTTCCCCACCAACGTAAGACGTGCTGTGATTTTTATTGGGATCTCCTGAGGAAACGTTACGTTATTTCTGTGCGATCACGGCTGACCTGCAGTAACCCCCAGGGCGATGGGCGCCCGGGCGCACCGCCGCCGCTGGTCACTCCCTTCTCCGCTAGGCCGCTCTGGTCTCGGGTGCTCACTTCCCTGTCTCTGAAGAAAAGCCCCAGACTGTAGGGATTCCCCGCTCAGCTGAGCAGCAGATGTCTTGTCCTGCTCGCTCCGCTCCTCGTCTGGCTTGAGGTCAGCGCGTCTGGAGCAGGGGGCACGGTTCACACACACACACACACACACGCACGCACATATGTGCACAGGGGACACGGCTGGACAGACAGACAGACAGACGAGCATGTGAAAATGCCGCCCACGTCTCTGTCTTGGGCTTGCTGTGTGCTTACTTCCCTGTTTGTGCCCTCTTCTTGTTTGTCTCTTGCTTTCACACACGCACACACACACACACACACACACACACACACACACACACACACACACACACACACACACACACACACACACACACACACACACACACACACACACACACACACACACACACACACACACACAAACACACACACACACACACACACACACTGTATATGTATGAAAAGAATTCCCAGTCAGACTATGATTCAGCAGGAAACTGATAGACTTCCAGACGACCTTTTCTGCTACTGTGACTGTACTGATGGTGTCATGATGCAGCTCAGTTTCAACCTCGTGTGGTAGCTCTGAGAATGCCACTGATGTGACAGTGTCAACCGATAACAACTGTTTCACACAACATGACTGGCCATGACCTCTTGTAACCCCAAGCACATAGGCCATCTCACCAATCCATCATCCATCAGTCCCACCCCACCCACCATGGAAACGCAAACAGGAGAATCCCCAGTAGGCCTCTGTTACAACATCAGCGCTGGCACAAGAGAGACTTCTCGCGCAAAGCAAAAAGGCGCCATCAGCCCTGACTGGCGAGGGCGAGAGGAAGTCTGTTTTCATGACGCAACGGCCCCGGGACCCCAGAGAAGGGAAGAGCGCGCGCTGGAGATCGAGATCGGGAGTCGCTTAAAGGACCATCGCGAGCAGCGCCTCTAATCAGCGTAATGACACCATGGCCGCCCCGGTGCAGGCGCTCGGCCTGATTAGCCCAAATCACAACAGCAGCACTTTCCAGGCCTCTGATTGGGTTTATAAACGCCACCAGTGGGGACGACGGAGAGGAGCCTGTGGGGGCCAAACAGAGTAATCACCCAATTAAAGAGAGGGCTGAGTCACCGGGCCAGTGGGAGGTTTCGCTCTGCACCCTGCGCCTGGTACTAGTCAAACTGATCAGTAGGAGTCTGTACTCCTACATACACATGCATATGTATGCGTACACACACACACACACAGAGAGAGAGAGAGAGAGAGAGAGAGAGAGCGAGAGAGAGAGAGAGAGAAACACACACACACAGCTTTAATAATAATTTGGAGACTAAGTGGCTGCCTCAGTGTGAGGTTATTGGTTCCATCTTCTTAAGCTCTTATATACATGTATTTAATGGTGATGTCATCTTAGACAGAGGTCTCAATCGGAGGCGACGCCCCACCCCTCATGTTATTGAAGTGCGGGGGAGCGCGGGCCAAGCAGAGTTGTTCCAGGAGTTGCCTCACGTCTGCAGAGGAAGAAAAGGCATGGCGAGGGGACAGGAAATAGGCGCTGGATGGGTGGCTGGATATAGCCTGGGTTTGTGGGGAGACGGAGCCATGCTAGAGGAGGAAGGAGCGGTGCCATCGCTGGATCTGCTACACTCGTTCCCCTCACACTCCTGTCTGGATGGCCTGGAGGGTTCTATACACCCACGCGTGTGTGTATGTGTGCGTTCCTGTGTGTGTATGTGTATGTGTATGTGTATGTGTATGTGTGAGAGACAGAGAGAGAGAGAGAGAGAGAGAGTTTGTTTGTGTGTGTGTGTATGTGAGAGAGGGAGAGAGTGAATTTGCATGGGTGTGTAAATATTATAGGTATGCATTGGCGTGACTTTAAGTTCATACGAGTTCAAACGTCTCCCGCGCGCTGTTTATTAAAGGGCATACTTCATTTATGTCTACAAAAGTCATAAATCCCGCCGTGGAGCTCTTATCACCCAGCCACAGAGTTGTGTTGGTGCATGTGTGTGGTGGTGGTGCACATCCAAAGACGCGGTGAATATCGTGTAAGATTAGAGCAACAAACAAAACGGAGGGAACATTGTTTTTAGCGCTTTTTTTCTCTCTCTCCTCCCTCATACCATCCATCCGTTGCAGGCCTCCTGCGATAACTGCTGCAGAGACGAGAACGATGAAGCTATGTGTTATCGAGAGAGCGGCCGAGTTTAAAAAAAAAAAAACGCAAAAAAAAAAAAAGAAACACATGGCTTTTGTTGTAGGAAGGAATGAACAACAGCATTCCGTGTGCAACCACATAAAAGGTCCCCGCTCGCCATGGGGCTCAAGGAGAGCAGGCAGGCAAGGCCTCCATCTTCAGATATGACTGCGATTAATTAGGCAGAGAACACATCTGACTGTCCCCTCATTCTTCTTCCTCATCCTCCACTGCCTGCCCATCCCCCCATCCCCCCATTCCCCTCCCCTCAACTCATCCCTCATACTCTGGCTTTCTCCTCCTCCTCCCAAACCCCCTCAAACACTCTCCCCAGCGTCAGAGCGTACAAGAGTTTCTCTCCGTAGTTCCGGCTGCGAGGGGACCCGCCACACACAAGCACAAAGGGGCATTGTCTTCTGGGTAAAAAATGTGGTTTACAGACGCTGCTCAGAATGGCCCCGGCGGTTGCTGGCAGACAGACGCACTTCCTAATACTCGGTTCACATGCGATTTCATTTTGGGAAAACCCTGAGTTATGGAGGCTCTGGCACAGGCCATATTGTGCGAGCAGAGCAGGACGCCTCACAGCTTATTTTGGGAGCCGGAGGGTGTAGGCCCAGACCACCACCCTCCTCTCACCCTTAGAGACACACACACACATGCACACACACACACACACACACACACACACACACACACACACACACACACACACACACACACACACACACACACATACACACACACACACGCACACACACAGTGTTCTCCCACAGTGCACCCATAAAGACTAGAGGAGTCAGAGTAGTTGCAGACAGTCTGGAGGAAAAGACTGATCATGTCCAAAGCTAAACTGGTCCTCACCGCCCCTCGCTATAGGCCAGCGCACTCTCTGCCTAACTGATGTTACACCCCTGCCTGTAACGATAACCATAACCTTACTTCACATCCAGTCATTTGTTCTCTAGTGGATATATCCATGCAGGGGGTGGGATGAGCTGTACTCAAGTCATAGATCTATGTACACCCCCAACAGAGGTGTCAATGTGCCAGCACTGTGTGTGTGTGTGTGTGTGTGTGTGTGTGTGAGAGAGCATGGAGTGTTTTTTGTGGCCGCCACGCTGAGTCACTCTGCCATTAAGTGTTTGCACACACACATCAGACAGCACCGCTTCTGTGTGGTGTTTGGGTGGTGATGTGGTAGGCCATGACTTCATAAGCATGCGCCCCAGTCACACAGGCAGCAGGCATGGTGATGTGGTTGCAGATGACCTCATAAAAACGCGCCATGATCAAGCCACAAGCGCAGAGGCAAAGTCAGCATGCAGCAGGCAAATCAAAATGCGCTTGTCGATTTGGCGCTCCCCAGAATGTTGACTTTCAAAGACTAAACCCACATCTGTTTTCCTTAAAATTCTCTATTTTTAAAATACCACCCTTGCAAAGAGTTATTCAAAGCATACAACATAAATAGAGTTATGCAATCTGCTGACAATATGCTTTTTCCCATGGATTGATTCAGTTACACAAATTAAAGCTCTCAAATAAATGTCAAAACCTATAAACGTGACATCTGGCAAATTTATATAAAAAAGGGAAAGGATAAATTGATATTTGATGAAACATGAAATAAATGACAATTCACATATAATTTAAGGGCATGGCCACTCCCCGCTAAACCAAAATGACCTCTAACTCAGAGCATAAGAGAAGCTTCAAAGCCTCTAGTGGTGACTATGATTTAATTAGCTGAGCTAAACCATACTCAGCATCAGTGTCTGGAGTCAACATACAGATCTTAATGTTGAGATGCAGCTATGTGATACTGACCACTCATTTTAAGATCTTTAAATTCCATTCATGTAGGGTCTTGAAATGATAAATGATCGCATCCCAATAGTAGTCATGGTTGAAATCATGAAGGTCCAAAAAGTCTTTCATCCAGGACGATGTGTGCGTGTGTGTGTTTGTGTGTGTTTGTCTGTGTGTGTCATAGTTCCTTGCATAGATCTTTGACTCATAGCCCTAGCAGAGGTATCAATATGGAGGCATGGTGTGTGTGTGTGTGTGTGTGTGTGTGTGTGTGTGTGTGTGTGTGTGTGTGTGTGTGTGCGTGAGTGTTGCGAGTGTGAGTCAGTCAGTCTGAGGAGGAAGAGTGTCTGTGTGTGGTGAAAGGGAATGGGGTTGGTTACTGTCACTTTGGCAACACCGAGGCCATATTGCAGCGATTACCACTGCGGAAAAATGTTTTTCTGCAACATGCAATTACTATAGATTACAGATTGCGCTCATAGCATCAGAGACGCTCGGCCAGAGACACAGAGAAAGACACTGTGTATCACTGTGTGTGTGTGTGTGTGTGTGTGTGTGAGCAGAATGAGTCAGAGGCAGAGTTACAGTGTGTTCTTGTGTCTATCTGTGCGTGGCCAAAGACTGGAAAAACAGACAGACAGCAATACAACCTTCAATGTAGATGAAGAGTCCCATGCTGTACCATTTTGAATCTCTCCGACGATATGATTGATAACACATATGGAATTAATGAATAATAACATGATAATAAATAGTTAATAAATGATTTATACACGGAAAGACATATGCCCCCGTAGAGAAACAAGATATGTTATTTATGTTTGAGCATCCCAAGAGTAGACTGATTTATTTCCCATACATGAGAATCGAATCACAGGGGACACTATTTGATCTGGAAACACTGAGGACGTAGCGTAGCATCAAGCCTCTTTTGCACAAACAGCACATCTGCAGCGAGTGTGCCGAGTCCCTTGTGTCCTTTCTGGACAGATTAACACCACATTGGAGCATAATGACTGTCACCATGAGGTGTGTGTTAAGATGTGTGTCGCGGACAGATGAGGTGTGTGTGGGTTGCCGCTGATAAGACCCCCCCCTCCCCCCTCCCCCCTCCCCCCGCAGCCCTTGCTCTCAAGCCAGTGTCGGGGCAAGAGTTCTGGTGCTGCCAGCTAAAACCGGGCCACGGGGTCAAGCAGACAGAGTTCAAGGGCAAGGTCCTGCTCGACTGGACGAATGAGAGTCAGATGTGTGAGGTGGACGGAGGAACGGGCCGTGTTTGATCTTGTGTCGTGTCAAAGAGGGGTTAGGCTGAGGTCCCGCAATGGCAGCCAGTAGCAGACACTTTGGGTTCACCTCACAGTTTCAAAAGGCACAGCAAGGCTGCTGGTTATGGTCAGCCTCTTGAATTCACAAAGGTAAAGATACGAATAAAAACAAAGCAATAGAAGAAAATAACAAATATTATGTCCTGGACACAATATGCATACATTTGCTTATAATTCTGATTCGACAGCTTGATATTGACAAAATATGCAACATTTAGCAAGCCACATATCTTTTGACGCGTACAGTAAGCTAGTGGTTAGTCTGAAGTGACAAAAACTGCAAGTGAATGCATACAAAGCAACACCCCCCCCCCCCCTTCCGTTTTCTTAAGACCATTTTTATCATCAAACCTACAGACTGGTTCTAGCTGACCTTGACATGAAACCACACTCCAGACGTGCTCAACGACAACACATGAGTAACACAGACGGTTGTCAGGACACGGTCTCAAGGCACTGTGTGTGCGTGTGTGTCTATGGTCACGTCAGTTTCCCTTTTTGGTCACGTACAGACGAGACTTACGGATATGAAAGTATAGGCTTCCAAATAATAGCCCACCCCCCTCTAGAGGACATTAGGTGACTCCGAGAGGGAGCAGAGATGGAGTTCTCATGTATACCAAACTGTCTGAGGCTCAAATTGGTAACACGGCAGCTTGTCAGCTATACATCTCTCAACTGTTTCTGATGCATTACCCTGAGGGCGCCCAATACTGTGTCTATGGGCCCCTTCACACCACTCTCCTAAGGGCACAGGTGGATCTGACTGAATTTGGAAGAGAGTCTCAATCCAGAGAGGATGTAGTCATGAACTGACCTTACCAGATCATTGTGGCATCCTTCATTTTAGTGGCATCCTTCGGTCTGAATACGTTGGGTACAGCTCGCTGTTGTTTTCTAGGACTGGTCTGGCCATGCAGTAGCCAAACCGTCTCCCAAGGCTTTGCTGTCCCAAACCGAATCGATGAATCCCATGCTATTTTTGGCACCTCCTGAAAAAGGTACTTGGAATGAGTGCAGTCATTGTCTATAGAGGGAGACGGCAATATTTCAGCCAGCCACGTGTACTTAGTAATAAAGTGTTAGTTTTGGCAAACCTCAGTCTCATGTCTCTGATGTATATGATGTGGATAAAGATTCAAAAATAAAATAATGTTTTTTTAAAACACATAGGCATATAAAGTCATTTTGACTGTAGTGTAGGCAACTTGATGAAAAGCATGACAACAAAAAGTAATGCATCTGAAGGAGGAACATTCACAATTAGTTCAGCAAGGCATTCAGTCCCAATACTGAAAAACTCTGAACAACAAAATACACAAAAGTTCTCAAATTAGCTAGCTTTTTAAATGAAGACACAAAAAAGGCCTTTATGCAATGTGGTTTGGATTTGGTGTTCTACTTCAAACAGGGAACAATGACCACTAAATGTAGTCTGTTGAATCAGCTATCAAAGGAAAGAACATTCACGAGAAAAAAAACGAAACAAATACAATGAAATAAATAAAAACTCATCCACAATGGCTTCTTTTATAGCATTAGTCCTTACCCCCATGCCCCCCCCCCCCCCCCTGACTGGACTGGATATTCAATACCTTCACTGTCACTGATCCCCATCCCCAACATTTCTTTTGTAATTCACAAAGTAACCATTTCATTGATGTCTTGATCTGAATAAAGGGATGTCAAATAACACATTCAAAGACATCCTTTTTCCATTATAAGTTTTAAAATTTTCACTGCAAAGGTTCACGGCAACTACAGTGTGGGGAAAACATAATTCCATTTCACATTGGTCTGCCATTCAAAACTCTCATTTCTGCTAAACAGGAAAACCCCCAGCTGAAATAGGAGTCCTCATTTTTTCGGAAGGAATGTGTTCTGTGGGTTCAGGCGCTGCTCCCTCTATAATTTGTAAATGTACATAAATGTGTGACCGCCAAGACGACTAAAGATAGGGATCTTTGTCTTATGTCATCTGTCGCCCTCTTCTCCTCTCCCTCACCTCTGTCTCTCACTCTTTTATCCTCTCTCTCTCTCTCTTTCTCTCTTTCTCTGTCTGATGGGTAGCTGAGAGTGTGGGACGGTGCCAGGCTCTGCCACTGTTGGTTATGACCCACAAATCAGAAGAGAAGAGTGAAAGGAAGGGGTGGCTAGTGTAAATGCCAACGTATATGTTCAAGGCTATGGTGACTGTAAGTGATTGTGTCAGAGAGAGACAGACAGACAGAGAGAGAAAGAGAGAGAGATAGAACTGCAAAAGTATTCAAAGTACTTCAGAAATCACAAGCTACTCTCTGTATGATTTGACCACTGGCTGTGACCAGCCTGAAGATTGCACACCCAGATGAATCTGCCATGTCTATATTTCCACCCCTTCTAAATAGCATGTGAATGCTTTGCTTCCCTTTTGGACGATATAATAAGAAATACAACCAAAGTATATGGGGCAGGGCACAGTGGCACAATAGAATAGAATGTGTTGGGTTAGAACATGCATGTTTATTCACTTAGGTCTGATTTTAGGCTATTCTAGTCATCAGTGACAGATATTGTGAAAGCCAGTAAGGCAAAACACTAGTCCATCAAATAACTGCACCTGTCTATCAAATAGCTAACAACAACATAATGCTACTGGCAAATGAAGAGACCTCTCCGTGACATTTGCCTCTCTGCTGATTGGTAGACTACAGAAAATAGGTCATGATAATGATGTGTGTTGCCCCCTTGTATCGTTGAAACTTGTGGCGGCAGAGAAGCTTATTAGTCATATCAAACCTACCAAGAGGTGTTGGTGACAACAGATGTATGCCGAATCTGAGAATTCACTGGTGTTGGTGCAGAATGAAAAATGGGGGTAAAAAGTCCTTTAGCTTTGATGTATTGAATATCACAGAACAAGTCAGGCTGCACATCAGCCTCGCCCGCCCGGATCATTAAAAAACGTTCAAGGCCATGGCGGCCTCTCCACTCCCAGTCTGTGCGACTGAAATTGTAGAAACTGCTTGCTGAAATGCAGGGGTCTAAATATGACAGGGCGCGCGGAGCTGTTCTGCGTGTGGTTAGATATTAATAATAAACAGATGAGCTGAAATATCACCGATGTCGTTGTCCCGGCCTGGCTTTCACTACATCTCAAAAGAGCGGACATTAATAGCCATTAGACAACTTACAAAGGACACATCTCTGCCTGGTCCTACTTTGAATACTGTCAGCATTTCCAAATGAATTGATTGTTTTAACTCATCATTCTTTCTAATCATGTATAATGTTTGTATTATTGGTGCGCATCAGTTGTAATTAATTTGGTGATGAATAAATTGCGTGTAGGACATAGAGAACTACAATTAATTATATATTGCATCCGCTGTCAATGTCGTTTTCTAACTAAAAATATAGGCCATCAAGATAAGATGAAAAATATATCTGTACTTTTATTTATTTTTTCTTCTGAGCAGATTGCCAGTCTGGGTTTCAGAGCCGTTTGGGAATGAATGACTGAATCCTTTTCATATTTGATATATTTCTTACGGTCATTGGATATATTTTTAAAACATGGAACGTTTTGATCTACAGCTGACTTAATTCTTCTGTGTTTCATTCCATACTTAAATATATACTATAAATTCAAGCGACTTCCCCTCGGTCGTCGCGTCCTTGGCATGCGTAAAAGGGTAATCTTCTCATCCCATATCCCCGCCACTGACTCCGCAAGCCTTTGGCGTCGACCGTGCCCTGCATCAGAGTAATGAAGAAAAACTAAACCTAAAACCCCAAGCCCTCCCTTCCTCTCTCTCTCTCTCTCTCTCTCTCTCTCTCTTTCTCTCTCTCTCTTCCCACAACGCCCACGCCTATCTATAGCACATAAACAGGCACAGCACAGCGACTCACAATCATAAAAACACATAAGAGCGCACGCACACAAATACACACATACACACGCGCTCACTCACACATCTGCACCATGCCTGAGGGATCAGCAGTAGCCTACATGTGCATCAGTTTGGCTGGTAACGACTTTAGCTCTTATACTGAGGCAAAGAAAGTTTGATTAAAAAAATGTAATTCCCAATACCTGCCTGAGAAATCCATTGTAGCCTTCTTTATTGCCCTATTGAACATACTGGATCTAGGCATTTTTTATTGGAGTATTCAGAATAGCACATGGCTACAAGGGGGTAAAAAATAAGATGTTTTGGTCATTAACTTTCTGGTTTGATTAGAGGAATATATTGCAAGCAGAGCAGCCTACATTTAGCAGATAATGTTTTTTGCACATTTCATTCGATCATAGACCAGAATAATCGGCCTCATCATAATTGTTTAACTTTGCCTACAAACAGCAAAATATAATTTCAACCATCCTGTGCATCAGCTACCCATTTAAATACAAATGGTGTAGAGTCAAGTCCTCATTTAGCACAGAACATGCGGGACCTGGTTTAGCATAATTAATTTAAATTGGCCTAGTTAAATGAACATAATTTCCCTGTCATTCTTATTTGTGTGTTTTATTTCTTGCATTGATGGGTCTGAGTGGATATTCTTAAACTGCACACAAAGTAATAAATAGCAATAACTTCTCTGTCATGGTTCAATTGATGCCGACCAAAAACTCGGGATTACATAATTATGTTTCCCTGTCTTGTGCACTGTAAATAAGTAGTAAACGTATAGTTTACTACGTTTTTCTACATAGCCTATGCAATATCGCTGATGCACTCTTAATAAGCTTTTTTCATTCCCTAATTCGACCGATGCTCTCTCTAAATTAACTGAATCTTAACAGCATTTAACTCTTCTCACCCACTCGCTCTCTTATCATCAAACACCATCGCTTTTCTCCGTCCTCCTCGGTCTCATCCAGCATCCTTACTTGAACCATGCTCTACTTTTAAACGACAAACGCGACAACTAGCGGTGAAATGTTTGAACTGCTTAGGTAGGTGGCGGGAAGGGTGTGTTCCATGGAATTGGTATTAAGCGTATTAATTGGTATGGTGTGATTACAGGACTATTTTTACTATTAAATTAAGTAGCTTATCTTTCATACTATTATTTCATTCAAGGTTTGCCATCGCTTATTCGCACTCATCACTAATCGATTGCCACTGATAGACAAGACAATTAAATATTGTTCTCTGTGTTTAGGGTAGGCTGCATTGGAGATGGCATATTTATGTTAATTAATTTTCTCTCAAATGTAAGTCATAGGGTATATAACGTATATGTATTATTTTCTTAATTTTATTGTGATAATTTATTGATAATAATATATTGACATGTGCTGATGTGAATCATCGCTTTGCTTTGATTAGGTTTCTAAGGAGTTGATCAAGTAGCCTAAAACACGCGCCTAAACGTGGTTTTATAGCCACTTTAATTGCATTTATATATCGACAATAAGAGTAGGCTATTATAAAATCCCGCACACTGTGGTATCACTATTGAGTTTAAAACATGAAATAATGATCAAAACATCAAAGCACCCTATAATTTAAATTTAAACCGAAAGAAATGTCAAAGAATATGAAATTCGCAAATAGACCAAATTAAAAAGTTTCCTTATTTATTTTCCTTATTACCCTATAAAGATAATGGGGTTGGTCTGATTTAGCCTATATGAAATCTCTCACCCGTGACGCATTGGTAGGGTAAACTGTAGGCGGACACCTGCAACAGTGTCCGAAACGCATCCTACATCAAATTTCTCAACTGGACAGCACACGTTTTTGTCGTTGTGACTGATATTCCACAGTATTTCAAAGATGATCATTTGCAATACAATTGCGCTGAATATTTAAGATATAATCTAGAAAACAATAGAAGGGTGGACCAATGTAGGCTATTCTATGAGTCTCGATCAAATGGGCCTGCTGAGAAGCCAAACCATTATGCTATAATTTAGCAAAAGAACATAGAGCAAAGAAGAACCGAGAATTGCTCCTCTGACACGTTAGTCATGAAATGGCTTTTCCACAGAAACGAAGTTAAAGGGTCAATCAACAACTAAAAGGCAGTTCTGGAAGATCAAAGTCAGATACAGAAAAACTGACAAATAAAAACGAATATTAATAATTCATACAAATACAACCGGCCAGGGATACGTTGGAAAGCTTTCGCTTTTCTGTCTAAATCGGAGACTTTGATTGGTCTAATGATAGCCCAGCCCAGTCGATTCATTGGTGGAAGTCGTCGCCACACTCCCAACCACTAAACACTAAAGTGACTTGAGTAAATAATCTCTCAGCACTCCTCTCTGACACACGACCGAATCTACAGAGCGCAGTCAGTCTCGGGACCTCCTCAGGGGGACGTCGCATCTATTGCAAGTTTTTGAGATTGCTTTTCTGTATTTTGCAGAAAATATCAAACTTCATAGCACATCTCGGAAGTTTTAGTTACGTCCATCTGACCAACTGGTCGGCAACTTTAAGGATACTCGCATCTAAGACGGAAGAGCACAAATTACTATTTCCAAGAGGACCTTTACTGAAACCGCTTTGTTTTGACGGGGACGTCAACACGTTAAACGTCGTTGGAAACTCAACAATCTCCCCAAACACCCAAGTGCCTCGGAAATCTCAAATCTTCGGACTTTGTGATATCGGGAAGCTTCAATAGCATCAGAAGTGGTATTGGGCAAAACCAACCTGGACATTCTCGGTGTTACTGTGAACGCAGCCTAGCCTACATTGTAGACACTTTAAGATACTCTCACCTACTTTTAACGTAGCCTTTAAGACATTTCCTGGACATTCATAGCACAATCTTAAGTGTTTTGCCTTCCTTGTTAAGACTGAAATAACTGTACCTTCATTGACTTAAACAGCCAGTTGTTCCACGTAGGCTACATACAGCCACAGGCGATGAGGCAATTGGCGGTGAGAGCGTTGGCATTTGCATGGGTAACTCAAAAGTAAACCGCTACAAACAAGAGGAGAGGCTTGGACCAGCGAGCTCTTACTTTCTCTGAAGTCAGAGGGAAAGGCAACTGGCACAGTATTGAATCAGCAACCGAGCAAACTGCCCAGTGTCTCTTAGAAGGCTTACGGACTTTGAATAGGTTATAGTCGAGGCTCAGCCCACGGGTCTTCGTCACTTCATTGGACATTGTCAGAGTCCCCGGAGAGGAAGGACAAGAACCATCCTTTAAAAAGTTAAAAGTAGACTTAGTCTGTGTGGTGTCATTCACCAAAGGTGTTGTGATGCATATTCCCGTAGACCCAACAACTACCAGACGGTTCACGCCGCCATCGACGTCGTTTCCTTGCAAGATTCCAGACAACGGCAGCATGGGCACCCCGGGACCGCTGAGGACCAGACCAGAGGCGCGGTCTGTTGTGGACGTTTTAGCGGACCACGCCGGAGAGCTTGTTCGGACAGACAGCCCGAACTTTCTGTGCTCTGTACTTCCCTCACATTGGAGATGCAACAAAACCCTACCTGTGGCTTTCAAGGTGAGCAATATTTTTTTATGACACATTTAGTAGGCCTATAATTGGTTAAAGAATACTTAAAGTGGCAAATGACTGTCCAACAATATTAAAATAATTACCAAATTTACCATTAACCATGTCTTCGACACAGATTTTGTCATACTAACAATTGTGTTTAGGCTTCACTACTGTTGAAACTATACATTGCGTAAAAAAGATGCGTCGTAGCCTGCTTTGTGCAAAAAAATCCGTCTAATTATACTGTAGACAATATTCATCATTAAATAACTCTGCCTTGCTGGCAGGATTCTACAGATCACCTCAGGGGGGAAAACAAAAACAAAACGATTTATTTCCTCACATAAATTGTAGCTCACATGACGGGTATAGGCTGTCATATTGACATTTAGAAGATAAATAATATATGTACTAAATTATTAATAATAATAATATTATTAATAATAATATTAATATTATTAGGCTATTATTATACATTTGGAAAATGCATTATTTGATCGCTGTTCAAAGGCGTGTGGTCAGGGTATGGACACCTTGTGGCATCAGTCATGCTTCAGATATTGAAATGCAGTAAAACCATTTTCAAGATATGGGTAGACCTTAGAACACAAATATTTTATTTAATTAGGCTACAGTACATTAAATGATAGGAGTTATATCCATATTTCCCGAGTACACAGCAGGCTAAAGAAAGGCTTGATACCACAGCAATATACAGCGTAGACGTGTTAAGCAATTACATGAAGTTAATAGGCCTATTTTACATTCTCGGTATTAAGAGGTTGTCCTTATTTATATTTTCTTATTTTTAAAACATAAATATTTTTTTGAAAAAGGCTTATATGTTGCATTGCTGCATTTGCTACATCTGCTTATGATGCATATAATATTGTCAATATTTAAGAAGTTTAAGACATTTAAGAAGTCAACACTGATGGTGGGCATATGATGTGGTTTTTACGGTCTGTGGTGTTTGATTCATTGTACGCATGCTGTTCCTGACCATGGCATATCTTCGAAGGTGGTCGCCCTTGGTGATGTTCCTGATGGCACATTGGTCACCGTGATGGCTGGGAACGACGAAAATTATTCGGCGGAGCTGAGGAACGCGTCTGCGGTGATGAAGAACCAGGTGGCCAGATTCAACGACCTGCGGTTTGTGGGCAGGAGTGGCCGTGGTGAGTTCATTAAGGAAAACAAAAACATGGGTGCGCAATCATGGGTACCCTCATCTCTGCAACCAAACGTGTATGATTACGCCTCATAATTCTGCTACTGAAATAATCACTACCAGGTGAATCCAAAATTGGACGTGACCCTTTCCGGTATGATAGACTTCATTCAGGAATTTCAGCCATACATTTCGGTCATTTCCACTGCTACCAAAAAAGTTGCCTCTGTTATCAAGCATTTCAGTGGATGATTTTGTAATAATTGTAAGGATAGTAGGTATAGTAGCCTATGTAATGACATGAGCTATGAAATGAAAGTTAATTCAAATCAGCCATTTCCGGATGTAATTTTGTGCAGTCACTTCAGGATTAAAGAAACAAACAGCC
Organism: Sardina pilchardus; assembly: GCF_963854185.1. Taxonomy (NCBI): domain Eukaryota; kingdom Metazoa; phylum Chordata; class Actinopteri; order Clupeiformes; family Clupeidae; genus Sardina; species Sardina pilchardus. The sequence continues at coordinate 15,364,635 of NC_085013.1, read as the reverse complement.
TACCCTGAGGCGCAGTATTAATTCAGACTTTTGGTTTGCGTGTTTACACACCTTTTAAAAAAATACATCTCGCATAGCTTACATTCTTGCACAACCTTGTCCCGTTCCTCTCTTTCCCTCTTGGCTTGGCTCCTGCCCGCTCACATTTTTCCTGTAAATGTTACACTTTAAATAGTTGCAGACTGATGAATGGAAAACGCTCCGGTCTGCGAATTAAGAACACCTTTCATTTCTGCAGTCAATTACTCCACCCCGAGACGCTCATTTCCCACGCATTGCCTACAATCTCTTTGAAGGAGATTTATTTATCTCTTCAAATGGCGACTGGAGTGGGAAGTGGAATGCGACTGGATGCGAGTGGCAGTCTGTATCTTGGTGTCCCTCTGTGTTGCGATGTGCACAGAAGGCTGGCTGCGCGTACACGCAGCTTGAGTTTAACATCAGATCGTCCCGCCACTCTGGGAGTCTGGAATAGGCTACAATGCCGTGAGAATATTTTGTAGACACATTTTGCCTGCCCATTTAAGTCCGTTAATATAGGCTACATAACAATAACGCACCTTTCATTTTTATTCAGCTTATTTTAAACTTAGTTTAACATCATATTAATGTCCTCAGCATTAATATGATTGTTCACAGGTTTTTTGTTTTTTTTTCTTAAACCAGTATGCTACTTACACAGTTATTCTGACACTGTTGTGTTAGTCTCATGTCACAGTCTCCAGAACACACTGACGTCTTCCCTATCTCTCTCACGTAGGAAAGAGCTTCACCCTTACCATCACAGTTTTCACTGGACCACCTCAGGTGGCAACCTACCACCGTGCAATCAAAGTGACAGTGGATGGCCCACGGGAACCTCGACGTGAGTAACCTCAGTCTCTTTCATGTCATCTCCAAAGCACTCTGAGCCAGGTTTAATGGCCTGTAGGTGTGCCCAAAGAGAGTTAAACATCCATGCTGTGGTTTCTCCGCTTATCACAAACAGCTGGCAGTGGATATGCTTTGCTCATTCGTGGTCCTTCCATTAGGTTCTTGGATATGTTTTATTGCAACACAAATACTTTGTGTTTGTTCTGCCCTGTCACAGTGACATGGGCAGGGTTAGTTTTGAAATGCGAGATTATTTGCGCGCGTGTGTTGTTTCAAACAGTTATTTTGATCTAATCAGAAGTGACTGGTTCAGTGTAAGAAATGGGAGCTTGGGGGTTAGTCCTGCCTGTGTAGTGCTATGCAGCATTGGTTATCTATAGCAGAGCATTAAAACTAGAAAGGTAGAGCTATTCTCAGCAGCGAACCAGAGACAGAGAGAGAGAGGGAGACAGACAGAGAGAGAGAGAGAGAGAGAGAGAGAGAGGGAGACTGTTTCAGCACGCACAGACAGAAAGAGTCTCATGAGTCACTTGCCTATGATAGCAGGGAATTTAAAAGGGCTCTTTCTGTTTTGCCTTCAAATATCCTGGGAACTAGAGCAGTCCCTAGCTCTAGCTCTGTCTACTGTCAAATTGAGGTGACCACAGTGGTTGCTGTGTGTAAATATATGAACACCACCCTGCATTGGGGTGTTCATGTGGTTGATCACTGTATTTTATTTTTGGAATCATCTGTGGGCCGACGTCTGTGGCATAGTGCACGTTCACCTGTGTGTGTGTGTGTGTGTGTGTGTGTGTGTGTGTGTGTGTATGTGTGTGTGTGTAAGTATGTGCGAGACGGAGTGCGAAAGACAAAGGGGAAAGAGAAACCGAACAAAGGCCGATCATTTCTGGCGGTCAGGGTATTTGCCCGTCAGAGGCCGTCAGCACTTACGGAGACGAGCGCCCTCGCCTCCCCACTTACTCCAACCGCTAACAGCGGTGAGCTGCCTCGCCGGCCACAGAAGCCGAGGGCCGCGTCTCTCATCGGCCGGCCTCTGGTCAAGCGGGTCATCCCTGCCTGACCACATAAGTGGCCGTGGGCTTAACAACGCCAAAAGAGACACCTGTTAGGAGCCCCGACCCACAGGCCTTCACCACACACATTGTTTTACACAGAAAGCCACTTGGCAACGATGGCGCTACTCTGTGAGACGAGTCCCAGGTCTTCTAAACCACAGATGAGTCACTTTTGCGGAAGGGTGCTACTACCTAACCCCCCTCCCCCGCCCTCCTCCTCCCCCTCCCCAAAAAGGAAGCTGGACGACGCACGGAGCACTGCAGGGATTTGGTAGCCGTTCCATAGTGGGCGCAGTTGGTAATGGCTAAACAGGCAGGATTAGCGTTGGGCTCAGTGGATTGCTATGCTCTGCACTCATGGTTATTACGGGGTCGCCGATGAGCTGACGCAGGACAGGTTTAGCGGCGGGAGGGAAGGAGGGAGGGAGGGAGGGCGGTCGGCGTGGGTGCCCCACTTTCTGCTGAGTAATACATCTGATGCTTCCCTGCTCCCGGGGCTGCCGCCTTCCCAGCGGCTATAAAAGCAGCAGCGAGAGCTCACATTTCTCCAGCGCCCACATTTGAATCGTAACCTTTAGGGGTGCACGCACCAACACACTGGATCTTTTTTATTTCGGAAGCACACTTGGATCATTCTGCCTGACCGTTCTGTCTCTTCCTTCTGTCTCTCTGCTGTGTTTGTGTGTATTTCCCTCCAACCCCCCCCCCCCCCCTGCCCCCCCCACCACCACCAGCACCACCAGCACCACTCCCCTTCCATTCCAAGCATTTATTGGACCACATTTAACAGATGACTAGAACTGGGTTGAGGATGCGTATTTCTAACAATGTGAAATGTGTTCCCTTGAATTTTGTCTGTTTTTATTGTGCGCCATAATGTCTGCCACATGCTCATTCTGGGTCTCTGTGCAAGCGCCACGCCGTCTGTCTCGTGCGTGTCTCTGTGCTCATACACGCATATGTTTACACACACATGCTCTCTCTCTCTCTCTCTCTCTCTCTCTCTCTCTCTCTCTCTCTCGCTCGCTCTTTCTCTCGCTTTCTCTCTTCCACACACACACACAGATGTGTATGCTTTCACACACATATGCATAAACTATGTACACATTATGCAGTGCAAAAATATACTGCATTCTTTCACCTACAATCTCATAATATTTGAGTGTGTATTTTTTGTGCCTTTGATCGGCTTCGGTGTGTGTGTGTGTGTGTGTGTGTGTGTGTGTGTGTGTGTGTGTGTGTGTGTGCGTGCCTCTGAGCTGCTGCTGTGTGCTTCCTGTGGTTGGCAGTAAGGCAGCCTATGGCGGCGTCGCTGCGCTTCGCCTCGTCTCGGCCCCAAATGTCACGACTGCTCCCGGGGCGTCTCGGTGGCCGGGGCGGCGTCATGTGACCCCGGCCGGCTTGAAAGTGCCCTTGTTTGCTCACATCTAATCGCAGAGGGGATTTCTCTCGCCGGGCACTGATAAAGGTGCGGGTCATCCGTGCCTCTGGTGAAAGAAACGCTGATTTTGCCCCCGCCGCCGCGCTTCCTATCAATGGGCTGTGATCGCCGAGCTTTATCAAGAGTGTGATGCTTTAAGTGTGCTGTTGGATCATATGTTTCAAATATGTACGATATCTGCTCTCTGAAATAGCAACAAGGACCTACTGTTAGGCCATGTGAGTTTCCATTAACTAATGGTGATGTCGAACCGAAAACATCTTGTTGCACATCTGATGAATCTGTGTTTAGATCTGTGTCTCTTTTTTCATTCTTTGCGTGTACATGTTAGCACAGATGACCAAAAACCTGCCTGCAGCACAGTCTGAGAAACCGCTTGCCACAGCTATGTTCACGACGGTGTACACACGTTTATGCTCACTCATCTATCACGAAGGGTAATGACCAGGTGTCTGAGATTTCTGGCTGGCAGTACACGCGTGTGTGTGGTGAGACCGCCATAAGAAATGATTATCTGTTAGTCAGACGAGCTGTTGTTGTCGGTGTGTTTTCAGGCAGGGCCTTGCCTGCTTGGATTGCATGTCTGGGGTAGTGTGTGTGTGTGTGTGTGTGTGTGTGTGGGTGGGTGTATTGTGGGTGGGTGTGTGTTGTGGGTGTGAGGATTTGGTACCATGTCTGACAGAGAGCTGGCACTGTATTAATGTTCATAGACTAGAGTTGGTGAACCTGATGGGCAAGACTAAGCCTCACATAAACATACACACCCACACACACACACACACCCATATGCACACATACACTCATAAATCACTCCTCAATCTAAATGAAAGCAAAAATTTGCATATATACTTGCATACAAACATGCACCTGCATACTCACAGACTTATACAAATGCAGAGACACAAATATAAAAAGATAAAAGAATAAAATAAGTGTTGGGTTGAATTTCTCATTCTGCTCGCTGCAGCGTACCGGCATGAACATTTTCACACAAAAGGTCATTCACACTGCAGCACCGTCACTGGTCCCTGAAGGTTGTGAATCTCACATTAACATACCCACATTACCCAGTCATCGTCCCACAACATGGAACTCTCTTCTCTCGCTCCCCTCCCTTAATGACTTGTTTGATGGCAGGGCCCACGCCAGGCCACATCAGAATAGGAAAGAGGCCACGCGACAGAAAAAGGTATGATCAGAGAAGGCCAGTGATCTAAGTGTTGAGACCCTCCCTTGACACCCTGACACAGCTTACTGAAATTAGCGCTCGCCGCCTCTATAAATGAGTCCCACCCATCTCACCCAGGATGATGCAGTTGGGGAGATAAGGTGAAGGACTGTTGCGCTCGCTGTTCAATGCAGCACACACGCATCATTGGAGTGAAAGCCACCAAAGCAAACCTCCTCTCTCTGAAGGGACCCATATCCAGTGAGCTCTTTCTGGACACACACACACACACACACACATAGATAATTTGTGGTTCACACACTATCAAAGGTGGTTTGTTTGCCCTGAAGCTGCCTAGTAGAAATCTACTTACTCTACCTTCTATGCAAATAATTTGAGTAGTGTCACTCTCCAAGTTATTTTTCAAGATACCAGCCTCCTGTAAACAAAGCAGTGTGTATATTTGTGTGTGTGTGTGTGTGTGTGTGTGTGTGTGTGTGTGTGTGTGTGTGCGCGCGTGGGTGTACATGGAGAGCACCTGGCAGGTGTGTTCACCTGTAAATAATGGGGGCCACACCCACGCCTCAGAAATCACCTGAGAGGCTCTCCCACACAGAGACAACAACTGGAAAGGCCTCTTTGATGTTGAAACAGAGAAGGGAGCTTTTTTTTCAGTGCCTGAGAGCGTGCATCCATGCCAACAGCAAAGTCAACATGAAAAGAGACAAAGATAGAAAGAGAGAGAGAGAGAGAGAGAGAGAGAGAGGGAGAGAGGAAAAAAGAGACAGAAACAGAGCGAGGGAGAGTTTTAATAGGGTTCTGGTGCCATAGGGACCCATTTCAGATGAAAACACATCGCTACAAGGCATCGTGATCATTAATGGAGAATTAGCTGTGCTCCATTTTAAAGCTGTTTATGAATGTCAGGGCCAGAGAGGTTTGCCATGTCTGTGCGTGTAAATTGGGAGTTTTTTTCCCGTTTTGGGCTCGTAAAACGTTGTCACTCCCGTCGCTCACGGTAACCCGAGGCAGAGGCTGCCACCCTCTTTGAGGTCAGCCCTCGTCGTCACACTCGGCGTCTCTGATTATAAGCTGAGCAAATATTGGCCTGCTGATAAATCGCGAGGAATGTTTCTGGAGGCTGGAGGTTGAATATGGGCCTCTCTTTTTGGGATAAATCTGGTCTCTCCCCACCACCCCCACCCCCCGTCCCTTTGGCTAATCTAGCCACAAATCTGCCATTCCTTGGGCGCTAAATCAAGTCCAATCAGTCAATTAGGCCCGAGATGTATGCAGGCGGCATGTGCGTCGACCACACAAAGGCTCACACACACACACACACACCTTGTCTGTCATTGATTGTGGTGGCATCACATGTGTCTGTGCAATCCTGCCCACTCAACTGGGGCAGATGCATTCTCAATTCTCATGAGCGCACACACACACACACACACAGATACACACACACACACACACACACACACACACACACACACACACACACACACACACACACACACACACACACACACACACACACACACACACACACACACACACACACACACACACAGCCTTGCAACCTCTTCATTTTCCACACACCTACAGATATTCTCATATACACACACATATACACAGACACATACTGGTACACATGCAGATACACAAACTATCGCACACACACACACACACACACACACACACACACACAGCCATGCAACCTCTTAATTTTCTTTTTACTCCTTGTGTTGTGCACACACTCCCACACACAGGGAATGCCTTGTCTCTGTCCTGACGTCAAACAGTGCCACCACAGACAGGGCCAGGAGCCGGGGAGCTGGGGACACAGACACTCAGCTACACACACACACACACACACACACACACACGTTCCTCAGAAATGCAGCACTCTTGTTTTGTGTCCTCTCAGTGCTAATGCCATTTGATTTGGCTCGATCTTTCATTCATCTTTCTCTCATTTATTTCCCCCTGCCACCCTGCCCCCATTACCCAAAACACATTCAGTTAACACACACACACACACACACACACACACACACACACACACAGATACATACACGTATTCAGTCAGAGACACACACACACACACTCACAGACACATACGCACATGCTTTGAGGTACATACTGTGCATAAACACATACACACACTATATTGACACACACACACACACACACACACACACACACACTCTCAGGCACGCATCCATGTTTATGCTGAGGCGCAGGAGCAGGGCTGTTACGGCGTCTTCAGCCTAATTTAATAAGAGCTTACATCTCGTTTTAGAAAAGCTAATGGGCCGTGAGTGTAGAGGAAGGAGGGGGGGGGGGCGGCGGGGGGCGCGGAGGGCTGTTTTCTCCATTACTGCGTTATGATAATAAACTGCCCCTTTTCCTCGGCGCTTCTCTGGGCCGGGGAGGGCGGCTGGGCTTGGCGCTGGGGCGTCCGCGCGTGCAGGTTACTGGAAAGCAGGCAGCACACGGCCCTCACTGTGATGCAGCTGTTTATTTTTCTGCACTTTTAACAGCGGGGAAAATTCTGCAAATAAACGGATGGACCGAGACGTGATGTACGTTCCAGTAAAGCGGGAGAGTCAGTAATCCCAACGGCAAACAGAGAGAGCGGAGGAGGAGGAGGAGGAGGAGGAGGGAGGAGGATGGGGCTCGCCGAGTGACTCTCCCTTCTTCCACTGGCTCCTCTCCTCTCCTCTCTAGTCCTCTCTCGTCCTCCCCCTCTTTCTCCTGACCTCCTCTCTCTTTTGACACAATCTTGTTTAGAGGTCTGCTAGACTGGGACATGGATGACAGGAGAACAGGGACAGTTGTGAGTCGACTACAGTGGGGGTGAATTAGGAGTTGACAGAAGAGATTAAAGTTGTTTCACTTCTCTGGGAGAGCGGCTCGCTGGGTGGTTCCAATGGTTTAGGTGTGAGTTGATATCCCTTGTGAGGGAAGTATTTGTACAAGTAGCAACCTTTTGTAATGAACAGATGTACATGTTTGCATACACTTTTGAGCCTGCGATACAAAGCTTTGCCTTCCTGTTAAACAGGACAGTGTGTACCAATCTCTCTCTCTCTTTCTCTCTCTCTCCTCTCTCTTACTCTCTCACTCTCTACTGAAGTGTAAAACCGAAACCGTTTGACACATCTGTTGGCGTCTTGTTGACGCATTTGACAGCTAGAGCTGCAACACGGTTCCACAGCTTTGTATGCTTGATGGGGATGAGAAATACACACACACATATGCGCACACTCTCTCTCTCTCCTCCCTCTTTCTCATACACACACACACACACATATGAGCACCCTCTATCTCTAATACATACACATGTGCACACTTTCTCTCCTCTCTCTCTCTCACACACACACACACATATGCGCACCCTCTCTCTCTTTTTCTCATACACACACATACACACACACACACACACACACACACACACACACACACACACACACACAGAGTGCATGCCTCGTGTACGTACATCAACACACACACGCCCAAACACTGTCACACCTGCACCAAGACACTGTCAAACACACACACACACACACACACACACACACACACACAGACGCTTCTCTTGAGCTGCAAACACAGATGGAGTGAAAGTCCCCTCAGTCCATGCAGGCCCACCGTTTGGCACCTTGCTGTCTCCTGCACCCACGCTGCACTCAGAGCAACTCTCAGCCTCTCACCTCCAGCATCTAAACAGGACATGTCACACGGTCAATCTCAACACACACACACACCCACACACACACACACACACACGTGCACACACACACACACACACACACACACACACACCCTGATGCACTGAGAGAAAGAGTTCAGAGAGAGCGCTGAATAGTGAGAGGAACTTGAAAGCCAACACAAGCGCATGCAGCCTCACATGCCTACTGGTGTACACACACACACGCACACACACACACACACACACACACACACACACACACACACACACACACACACACACACACACACACACACACACACACACACACACACACAGCGGTATGCGTGGAGCCCACACAAAGGGGGAGGTGGTGCTGGTGTGGAGGTGCAGGGCTCCAGCTCATTGTTCCAGGGGGGATCCGGGTGCTTCACAATACTCTTCTCCTCCCTGCTTTTATCCCCTCATCTTTCCAGTCCAGACATGCCCCTCCATCCAAACACAACCCCATCCATTATATATATACACACACACACACACACACACACACACACACACACACACACACACATATATCACACTCACACACACACACACACACACACACACATACTCACATACTCACATACACATACACATACACATACACATACATACACACATACACACACACATACACACACACGTGCCCCATAGTAAGTCTCTTCCCCACATATGCATGCAGTGCATTATTCCTCTTCTGTCAGGAGAATAGAAGAAGAAGAAAGAGGAAGAAAACAGATTGAGAGTCAAAGGGCGAGAGACCAAAAGCGAGTGGGAGTGAGAGAGAGAAGGAGAAAAGGCCTTTATGTTTTCTTAAATTGTGCTCTATCCCAGTTTTAAAAGCCGCTTCTGTGGAGGAGTTTAGTTGTGCATCATTCTGTCCACAGCTGACTAGTCACTTCCTTAGAGCCACAAATCTTTTCTGTTCTGAATCAACCCTATCATTAACCAGATGGAAAGAGTGAAAGTGACATGGGCCTAAATAGGGCTAGAAAGATATATATCAAGACGAGTGACTATAAGACGCTCCAAGAGAAAAGCTGTGCATCTTTGACTCGAGAGTTGGGGACGACAGAAGAAAGTCTCACAGTCACACAGTCACGCAGGCGTCATTCCCCATGCAAAACGAAAGCCACATCCTCCCCAGCTATTTTCAAGAGTGCGCCCCGGTCTCCGAGACACCGCTACCATCGCCTCGTTCCGTCTGACTGGGAGCAGTGAACCTCACAGAGGGGAAGTGTGTGTGTGTGTGTGTGTGTGGGGGGGGGGGGAGGGTGATGGGAGACGCAGAGGGGCGGAAAGGAGGCCCCCATCCAGAGCTGTGCTTAACACAGGAAGAGGAAGACAGGTGCACAACATTGCACGCCAACCGACTTTGAAACGTCGAAAATTTCGACGCACAAAATTAACACACACACATTCACACACACACATTCACATTCACACACACACACACACACACACACACACACACACACACACACACACACACACACACACACACACACACATACACACACGCACAAGCACACACACACATCACACCTCTACTGTGACACATATTTTGTCAACATAGCATCTATCTGACACGTCCGCAACTTTGCCTTTTTACATCGTTTGATACGATTTGGTGTATTTGTAGATACAAAAATGCACTGGATTACATGAACACGCACACGTTTCATCTTACGACAGCCACTCACACACACACACTGACACACGTACACACACACACACGCAAGAGAGCAAGCCAACACACTCCGTGGTTTCACAATGCCTCGATCGGTCCCTCAATGCGTCAGATAGCAGCAGGTCTTGGCCAACCTCCTCCACCTCACAGAGGGAACAGTCAACACCTCGCCATGCTCTCCCCTCTGCTCCCGCCAGCCAGGCCGTCTCCTGCCGCACGGCTCCTTTGAGTCCGGGCCTATCGCAGGTGAGACGTGGCAGCGGACGTGGCCCCTATCACGGGCCATACCTGCGGAGCGGCCTCGTGGGGACGTTTCGCGCCGGACCCTACCGGAGGAATCAATCAGGGAGTGTGTTATCAATCCCCCGGTATCGAGGCCCGTTTGCACGATTCCCTGACAAATATTGACACTCCAGATATGCCCCGGGGCACCGACCAGCCCGGCCCTGAGCCAGGGCACGTAGAGCCGTTTACAGTGGAGATAGAGTAGAGCGAGCGAGAGAGAGAGGGGAGAGAGAGAGAGGAGAGAGAGAGAGGGGGAGAGGGGGGGAGAGAGAAGAGAGAGGGGAAGAGGAGAGGGAGAGGAGAGAGAGAAGAGAGAGAGAGGAGAGAGAGAGGGGGGGAGAGAGAAGAGAGGGGGGGAGAGGAGAGGGAGAGGAGAGAGAGCGAGAACTCCCATCCTGCCAACACAGAGTGCCTGTGTTACATGTGTCTCTCGGTCAGGGAGGAGCGGAGTTCGCAGCTGAAGGAGGTGCAGTTGAGACAGAGGGGAGATCAGGAGATGAGGAAATGCAGTCTA
>NC_085013.1:15323867-15348867 GCF_963854185.1 Sardina pilchardus | reverse complement strand
CAATCTGTTTGACCTGACCAGACTACTTTGCAATTCCACAGCTTGTCTGACTGTACGTGTTCTCTCTCTCTCATGATGGGGGCCATTAGGCTGTGTGTGTTGCACTTGCATGATACTTTTATAGCAGCAAAGGAGTGTAGCGATAGAGCGCTATTGTCCTGTGCATGTGCATACACATACATACAGTATAGCACACATAAACACAACCACACCCACTCTCACTTCTACAGTCTTGCAACTAGTATTTGCGTGCTTCCCTTCCAAAAGAAAAAGAAAACAAAAACTTTGCGCACACCATTCACACACACAGTTATGCACACACACACACACACACACAGACACACACACACACACACACACACACACACACACACACACACACACACACACACATACAGAGCAAGAGGCAGCACAAACTTAATGTGCTAAAGTTATATAACTTCTTTCAAAAATAGGTGTACGCACAAAGATTTTCTGAGAGTCTGTTTTGGGTGCAGGTCCACCACCCAGTCATGCAAAGCCTTTGCAAACACAGCAAAGAGTCAGTTCCAACATGAGGTAGTTACCCTGCTGAAAGACTCTGCACTGCAAAGCCGCCTAACAGTTAGTAGCACCTTTCAAACAAGCCACCATTTTACTTTTGCAGCTCCTTGATTCTTATTTTGGGTCCGCCGTTGGTCCAAGTCTTTTTGAGGAACAGTACTTTCCATTCTGTGGTTGTGGTTCCAACCTTAATGCTGGCATTTTTTGGAGGGCACAAGAAATCCTGAGTCATTGGGGCTGCTTTGGAAGCAGGGAAATGCAGGGATGTAGTGAGCTAGAACTGCAGATTCACTAAGAGAGAGGAGGGGGAGAACTGAGAGCTGAGTACTTATTGACCCACGTAAGGCCTCTCATGACATGGTATAGTTCTCCTCGTGGTTCCTGTTTCCTCCGTGTCTTACCACATGCTTTCCCAAGTCTCGTGCTTCTGCTGTTACCCGGCAATGTTGTATGAAATTATTTCATACTTGCAACACATGTACTTCTGCACAGACGAAATCTGTGTGTGTGTATGTGAGCGCGTGTGTGTGTGTGTGTGTGTGTGTGTGTGTGTGTGTGTGTGTGTGTGTGTATGTGGGCGGGTGGGTGTGATGGAAGATGGCAGAGCCACGTGATTCCAAAGCGTGAATTTCTCTCTGCCTGCAGGTCACAGAGTGAAAATGGAGGATCCTCAGAAGATGCCCTTCACAGACCGCATGAGTGAGATTGAGCGCTTCCAGAGACTCAGGATGACCAACAATGGCAACCGTCAAACCCACCAGGGCCACTTCACTTCATCCACTTCCCAGCTTGGAGGTAGGAGAGACACACACGTACCTCTCCATAGGCCCATAAATGCACACACACGCCTAAAGAAACACAGTATATGACACATGATCCTACCTAAATGAAAACCAATTACACAATTTTATATATAACCTCAGACAGAGCCACACACACGTTTACACACACATACACACATCACAACCACACAAGAGCATTTATACATGCATGAACTGATGGAACCACGCAAACTGACAAACTGAAAGGTATTAAGAATCCAAGCCACACCGCCATGTTTTCACTTCCTCTAAATTGATCAGGGAAGAACAAAGAGTCTTCCAACACATACATCCTCCAATCAGAGCTCACTACCATATGCCCCCAAAGATGTTTTTATGCCACTCCATGCAACCACAACTCCCCCTTCTCACCCACTCTTTTGAATTACCACTTGTAAAAACAGCATGCATCTATCATATGTTTGCAATGCGACTGGTCTGGGAACAGATTGAAGGTAAGCAAAGCAGCAGGACAGATGTCCATGGTGGAGTGGCAGGCTGGCAGCCGTGCCCTGAGCTGGGCCTACAGTACAGTATGTGCAGCCCTTGGTTGGGCGTAGAGCAGACAGCCCTGCTTATCCCTCTCAGAGCCTTTAGAGCAGGGCTGAGACGAGTCTGACAAACAAAGGGCTTCTGAGGGCTGCCAAGTGTATGCTTTAGCTCAGCAACAGGCTCAAGCAGGTAGAGGGGCTTGATTAGGAATTGCTGGAGGAATGTGTGTGTGTCTACGTTTGTGTGTGCCCACACGTTTTTGACTTTTCTTTTTTTGTGTGTGTGTCTATTTTTGTACATAAGCGTCTTTGTCTGTCTGTGTGTGTGTTTGTGTAAATGTGTGCATGTGTGTGTGTGTGTGTGTGTGTGTGTGTGGATGTGGATCAGTATATCTGTCCCTGAGTGCCCTGAGTAGGTGGGACCATTACTGGACAGGGTCAGGTAGAGGCTGGTCAGCGTTGCCAAAGCTCAATTGCCTCTGCCATGCCGACCTCAGGCATCTCTCAACCACACTACACATCTGCACCCACATCATGGCCAAAGCCAAACCCAGGCTCACCTCAACCAGCACGAGTGTTTGTGTTTGTGTTTGTGCGCTGATTGCAGATAATGAGGTAAAGACTACAGTCTGCCTAACTGCAAGCGTAAGGGTGGGAGGTGTTGGTGTGTGCATGAGGGAGGAAAGTCGCTCTCATGAGAAACAAGGCTTTCATGTCGACGTGCGCTCGACACATGCGTCTCTCTGAGCCTGGAACCGTGAAGAGAGGTCTGCGACAACTCCACACCTATGTTCTCTCTCTCGCTCTCGATCGCTATGTCTCTCTCTCTCTTGCTCTCTCGTTCTCGCGCACACACAAATACTCATTTCACACCAAGACACACCAAACCATTCCACCCACTCAGTGGTTCTCATGGGTGGGGTCGGGGCAATGCAATAGGTGATACATAATTGTGTCTGTGTGTGTGTGTGTGTGTGTGTGTGTGTGTGTGTCTGTGTGTGTGTGTGTATGCAGAGAGAGAATAAACAGAGATAGAGTGAGAAAGAAAAAGAGAAAGAAGTAGCGCTGCGATCATGGCTGTCAGATCTCGCAGCGATCTTGCAAAAGTGTTCCCGGTGGCTGGATGCCTCCCGAGCGCCTGGATGGCTCTGCGCTGTAGTGTGCGTGTGTGCCTGCGAAGGGCTTGAGCCGCAGGGCTGAGTGGGTCTGCTGAAGCTGCTCCCCTCTCTGTCTCTGTCTCTGTGTCTGTCTCCCGCCCCAGTCGCTATATCCATAGCTGCAGGGGGATTTGGAGAGGAATTAGCCTTTTATAGGGCTGTCACAGCTCAAAGGCAGCCACCATTGCAACACACACTCCTAGCACAGACACAACACATTAAGAGCGCCTGTTTCTGCCGCCGGCAGTCTGTGTGTATGTGTGTGTGTGTGTGTGTGTGTGTGTGGATACATTACAGTCTGTGTATGAGTAAGCGTGTGTTTGGGAGGAGGGAGAGGTATGTCCTTACCTCTAGCACATTTTTCAATGTGTAATGTAAGTGTCACAGAAACTTCCCTACAATCATCAGCAAAATAATTGAATAGAAACAAGAGAGACAGCAGTTCCCTGCTCTCCTAACCCCCTACCCAGCCACCCACCCTCCTCATCAGATTTCTATGTGACACAATGTGCCTGGCATCTGCCTTTATAAATAGCACAATTGTATGACTCGGTGGCTGCCATTTCGGCTCCAGCAGAAATAGTCTCTTCATCACAGGTCACATTTAGCCAACATACGCCTCTGTTTACACGTAAACACATGCCACACACCTCCAGTCTCCTGCACTCTGAACAGGGCTTTGTTAGATTCATAAGCCTTCAACACGTTGCAATTAGACGGCTCTGTTGAAAGAAATGTTCTTGACACAACGTGTAGGTCTTTTGTCACCAGCAAGGTGCATCGTCCAGTAAGCGATCGGCTTGCTTGTGTGCGATGCGAAATTACATCAGGAAATGTGCTGACACGACTGCAGAGCACTGCCCTAGATTTGCAGAAAGACACAACACACGGCACACATTATCACACACATTCTCATACGCATAGATGCATGACCGTGGTTACACGCACAAACACACCCAGCCCAGAGAGACAGCCAGCCAGACACACACACAAACGCCCCCACACACACACAAACACGCACACACACACACACACACACACACACACACACACACACACACACACAGACACACACACACACACACACACACACACACACACACACACACACACACACACACACACACACACACACACACACACACACACATGACGTGCCAGCGCTGCGTACTACGCTCGTGGGCCAGACAGACGGAGTAATTAAGAGCTCATTAGGAGGCGTGCAGCAACAGGATTTCTCAGCGCTGCTCTGCGCTGGCAGGCGCCGCTCCACACACTCCCTACCTGTTTTGCACTGGGCCACCGCCACACACACCCGCCAAGCGAGAGAGAGGGGGGGGGGAAGAGAGAGAGAGGGAGGGAGGGAGGGAGGGAGAGAGAGAGGGAGCGCCCATATCTGTGTGTGGTTTTGTCTGTGCAAGTCGAGCAAATCCAACACTCAGACAAGTGGGTTTAAATTGTTATTCTGGCTTTTCCAAAGTCAGGTGTGTGTCTGTATGTCTGTGTAGGTGTGTGTGTGTTTTTTTTTTTTTCGTTTTCGTTCCCTCCTCCTTCGGCAGTGATATGCGGAGAATGTTGTCGGCTTCCTTAAGCGTGGCAGAGGCACCCAGAAAGCGACGTCTGCATTCCATAAGACTAGTTTTAAGGGCACTGAAGGAAAGGACGGCGGGGTGTGGGGGGAGTGGGGACTCC
Source organism: Sardina pilchardus (assembly GCF_963854185.1). Taxonomy (NCBI): domain Eukaryota; kingdom Metazoa; phylum Chordata; class Actinopteri; order Clupeiformes; family Clupeidae; genus Sardina; species Sardina pilchardus. The sequence continues at coordinate 15,344,163 of NC_085013.1, read as the reverse complement.
ATTTCACAGACCCCCATTGACTCAGGCCCATGGGCTGTAGCCTCTCCCCTCCGCCGGACGTTTTGTAAAAAGGCAGACAAAAGGCCGAGCTCATTTCCCGGCCGCGTGTGTGCTGCGTTCGCCGCCCCGCCAGACGTATCCAGATGTTTTATCTTCCACTCGTCTACCCCGTGCAAAAAAAAACAGCAACCCCAAGACAAAGGCGATATTATCTGCCCAATCAGGCCATGGTGCGTTCAAAGGCTGTATCGTCTTACGAGCTGCTCGGTTCCAACACCTTTGTGTTCCTCGCCAAAAGGTAAGATATCAGATGCTGGCATTACCCGCCTTGCCATTCAGTCAAGTGCTCAGCGCTTTGATGAGGGCCCTAAAACCCCTGTATAATGCGTGTGTGCGTGCACACTCGTCTGCGTGTGTGTGTGTGTGTGTGTCTGTGTCTGTGTGCGTGTGTGTGTGTGTGCGTGTGTGGGCATTGTGGATGGCTCCCGGCTCCTGGTTGAGTGATGACAGCCAATGATCAAACAAGCTCCTGGCAGAGCGCGTCGTGGGGCTGGGTTGGGTGGGGTGGTGCAGGGGAGAGAGGGGGGGTAATACCTCGTAAAATCCAGAGCTCCACCGCCGCGTCTTACCTCGTGAACTGCAGGCAGCCGCCAGTGTGTGTGGGAGTTTGAGGAAGGGGTCACCACAGCCCACAGACTCCAGTGGATCCCCAGTAGACCCCAAACCCCAAGCCGAGCGCTCAGCTTTAGCAGACTGAAACAAAGCTGTGGTATTTCCCACTGACAACAGTGCAGCACCACAAGAATGGCTGCGGGGCCTCCAGCAGTTTCCCTGGCTTTATCAAAACACATTGTATGCAGCGATCTCTGTAGTCGCCTCGCAGTGAATCAGAGCGCAGCAGCCGTCAACTTCCTGCTTCTCAAGAGGGGGGCCGTGTTGTTTGGGTAAGACCATCCACCCCTCTCGGCCCTCCCACCCCTCCTCTGATACCAGCGCCATCAGAGGCTTCCCAGTGGCCATAAGGAGCCCATTAAGTATGTACAGTACAAGCATAGCGCCGCTGCAGGAGCAGGGGGAACAAGCTTAGTGCACAATGGGCTGAGTGTGGGACGCCTGACTACTGCTCAGGACACAGGTCCCCACGGAGGCAGAGTCAGGAGTCCTCGCGCTCCTCTCCCGGACTCGCTTGGCTTTCCCGTCTGGCGGACCGCAGAACGGACGCTATTGTCTGACAGATGCGCTCGGAGTGGATTCGCTTTCGCTTATTCGAGTAGGGTTTCCGCATAAAAAAAAAAAAAGACGAACGATCAGAGATAAGAGGACCCATTCAGGATGATGGTGTCCCTCTAATGCTGACAAGGGTGGAGTTTGAGTTGCGTCGTTCTGGCGAAAGCCGACAGCATATGGGAAGTGTGGGTCTCGCCGAGTTCCTCTCCTCGCTCACCGCAGCCACCGCAATCCATCTGAGGTGCAAACAGATCTCTCCAAAAAAGTATCATCTGAAATGATCACCATAAGAACAAATATGAATACACTGGGCGGGTGTATTTACACTGTATGTGGAATGAGATGATAGATAGTTCAGTGAGATCTGTAATGAGAGATGTGACAAACACAGCCAATGATAGAGCTCCACCAAGAAAAGAGAGGAGGAGGAGAGAAGAGAAAAGAGGAGAGAGGAAAGCAGAGGAGGTGAGAGGAGTGGAGGGGAGAGGAAAGGAGAGGAGGGGCTGAGAGGCGTGGGCCCTGAAGCAGGGCTGGAAGGGTGTTTTTTGACCTTCATGTTTCTTTTTACTAATGTTTTAAGCGGGAGTGCATAAGACATATCAAATGTCCCGTATAAGCTAAATGGTGGCTGTGATCCCTTCTTCCGGCACCTAAACACTCCCTCCCCCCCACCCCCCTCTCCCTCTCTCTCTCTCTCTCTCTCCCTCTTTCTCTCTCTCTCTCTCTCTCTCTCTCTCTTTCTCTCGCTTGCTCTCTGTCGACGCCCAAGGCCAGAGCGAAACAGGAAGCCGGCACAAGGCCCGGCATTCAGAGTGTCTCAATGACATGCTTCATTATGGTGGGCGCGTAGCGCACCCCTTTGCAGACGCGGCCGCCATCTTGGCTCCGCAGCCCTTTCATCTCCCCGGCCGGCGCTGTAGTTCACAAGGCCAAGGCCTGTTTATTTGTGTCCGCTAGCATCCAGCCCCGTTAGCCTAATCTGTGTGTGATGCTTGCTTCATCAGCTGACGTGTGCTAATGCAGCCATTCAAGCGCATCTGAACCCGCCACACAACATTAATATTTCTGTTTTCTTTCTTTTATTTTCATTTTTATCTTTTTTTTTTTATCCATTTAGCCCCGCCCCTGACGGGACGCTCTTAATAACAGCAGTAATCTGTAGCGCCGCTATTGACGTTGTCCCCCGGCCAATCAAAATATTTGAAGGAAATGTTTATTTTCTTGAAGGAATGGCGGCAGCTGCAGTGTGCCACTGGTGAATAAGCCCATTTATGTGTAAGAATTTGCCATTGTGGAGAGAGGTGCGCGAGAGAGCCTGCTCGAGGAAGCAGGGCAGAGCCATTGAGGGAACACAGACGCTTACAGCCGTGCTTGATGTGTGTGTGTGTATGAGAGAGAGAGAGAGAGAGAGGGATCGAGATAGTGTATGGATTTAGTGTTGACGGGTGCAAGTGTGCTCAATTTTGTGTATCTTTATATAGCGCAGTGTTTGCAGAGTGGTGTCTATGTGTGTGTTTGTGTGCCTGTGTGTCTGTGTGTGCCTGCATCTGTGTGTGTGTGTGTGTGTGTGTGTGTGTGTGTGTGTGTGTGTGTGTGTGTGTGTGTGTGTGTGTGTGTGTGTGTGAGGGCTTAAGGTCGATGTGCCTGTGGGTGCAGTAGTGGCTTGGATTCCCACAGTGTTTGACGGTACGTGATGGTTGGCTTGTAACAACTAAGCCATCTCCGACCCAGAGCAAACAGCCACTATTTGCATGTCAAATTGGCACATCCCTGCGGTGTGGCCGTTGAGTGTGAAGCAGAGTCCCACACGCTCCCACACACACCACTTTTTTCACTTTTACTTTACCCCTTAGACCAACTGGCATCCTATCACACACACACACACACAGTCACATGCAAACCTAAAAGCCCCAAAATATCTCCTCAGCTCTCTGTTCATCACATCACAGGCCAGTAAGACTTCTATGCCGCCCCCCGCCCCCCCCCCCTCTCTCTCTCTCCCTCTCTCTCCCTCTCTCCATCTCACATTCTCTTTCTTCCTCCTTTCCTTCTCCCTCTCTCTCTCTGCCTCACTCTGTCTGTCAGATCAAATCAGATCAAACCTACAGTGCTACATTGGCATGAGCAAGCCACTTTTGGTTGCCAAAACCATATGTACAGGACATGCAAAGAGTAGTGCTCTCCCTCCCCCTCTCTCTATATATACACCTATCGTTCTTAGCCCCCCCCCCTCTCTCTCTCTCTCTCTCCCTCCCCCTTTTTCTTTATATACACCTATCGTTCTTAACCCCCCTCTCTCTTCCTCTCTCCATCTCTCTCTCTCCCTCTCTCTCTCTCTATCCCTCTCTCTCTCTCCCTCCCTCTCTCTCTCTCTTTCTGTGCCCCTTGTGCTGAGTCAGCCCTGTCAGCAGCCTCCAGCTCCACACAATGCTCCTCTCAAACATCGGCCATGCAAGGGTCTGGTGTTTTTGGAAGCACTTAAGGCGGAATCCCAGAAAGCCTTTCATATCTGGAACACAACACAGACTTTTTCTCACGCACACACACACACACACACATGCACAGACACAAACAGACACACACACACACACACACACACACACAAACAAACACATGCACGTAAACATGTGACATGAAGACAAAATGACAAATAACAAAATAGACTGGGAGACAGGTTCACAGGTGTGTCCCAACACACTTAATTTATGGCCCTTGTTTCCCAACATCAAACCGTTCTCATCAGACCAGTGGAAAGTTTCAAAGACGCCGCACACACGCGAGCGCGCCAGGTCCCCCCTGACGGTGCGGCAGGAATGCGGCGTAGGTATGTGCCGTGTAGAACGTGATGCCAATAACACCAGGAATGTGCGACCTTCCCCCAAACACAGCAGCATGATGGGGCATCAACATGACCACTGTGACGCACTGAGCCTGCCATACATGTGGAAACGTGTGTGTGTGTGTGTGTGTGCGCTTGTGTTTGTATTTGTGTACGGGTACGTGTTACGTGTGTCACAATCGATCCGCGTCACTCCCCAAAACAAACGTCTGCTGGCAAGACAAAACATATCAGAATAAAAGTGTGAGCGATGTGAAATTCCTGAATTGTTTGTCATCAGTAGTTTGCATGGAGCAGGTTGAAAAGCCCAGGGGCATTTCTGACTCAGTCAAATGTGTTAATCAATCTGCCAATTGCACCCTGCGGCCAAGGCCGTAAAGCTTTGAAGTGGAGCGCGGCAGTTGCAAGTCCCCACAAAGAGAGGCTGGAGTGCAGTGAAGGACAGGGCATGTGTCAGGCCTGATCAGTGATCGTTTGATTGTGTCTGTGCCTGATCAGTGATCGTTTGTTTGTGTCAGGCCGGATCAGTGATCGTTTGTTTGTGTCTGTGTTCCTCTCGTGCAGCGCTGTGGTCAGAGCAGATGGACCCCTCAGGAGGCATGAAGCCCTGCAAGGTGGAGGAGGACCTCCGCTGGACAGGTGAGACATCGGCCGCAACGCTACCTCACACACACGCACACAAACACCCAGTATACACACACACACACACACACACCATGATATACAACAAGATACAGGACTACGTTATTCTGTTCATTATGATGTAGAATCAGGCATCAAGATGTGAATCTACTGATTAAAATGTGGAATCAGGCATCAGTGAGTACTTCAAAATGTATTAGATGATTTCTTTTTGAGGAAGCCAGCCGTAGCTGATATGCTCAGTGAAGTTAGCGGCGGATGGGAAAGGTGTGTGTTGCTGTAGGGGTGATCTGGTGAGGTGAGGAGAGAGAGGAGGACTCGTAGGGAGGCTGCTGTGTGCCAGTGCACCGTGGCTCTCTCCCATGGCTCTCTCGGCGCTGTGAGTTTTGGCCTTGGCGTCTCTTCTGAGGCGCTGGGGTTGTGGCCGCGGGCACCGCTGTTGCCGGCGCATTCCTCCGACGCCCACTCTGCTCCGCCCTCGCCCAGCTGGCATCCCTTGCACGCCCCGTGGCAATATGGCCACCGCTTTCCCGCCAACACTGGCGGCGCGCCAACGCGCGCTGAATCACGGCCACCCTCCCCGCCCATGCCATTCCCTCCTCGTCCTCTTCATCACACGGACATTTGCGTGTGGCACCGTGGGTGGCATGCTGGGACTGACTAATTAAAAATTCCACTCTTTCATTGCCCTTCTCTCTCTCTCTCTCCCTCTCTTCATGTGTCTGCCCGCTAGATGATTAATGGCCTTGTGAACAGACACATGCGTGAGTTGGAGTTTTCGCAAAGGATCTGTGACTCTTGCGCTCGGCAGTGGCTTTCCTGAGAGAGGAATGGGGTGTTTTCGTTTCACGCGATTGCATAACTGCCAAGCAGGATATTTACTAGAGAGAGCAGCCATGGACGTGGAGGCCAGCGAGAGTCACCTGGCCCTACAGAGCTGTTTCAATAACACACACACACACACACACACACACACACACACACACACACACACACACACACACACACACACACACACACACACTCGTATACACACACACACACACACACACACACACTGACACACACACACACACACACACACACACACACAAACAAACATACACACACACACACACACACACACTCTCTTACACCTACTCACTCACACACACACACGCAAACACATGCGTACACAAACACAAGTGTCTGGCGCAGGGCCAGGATTTGACAGACATTGCATTAATGTGTGTTTGTGTAATACAGACGAGGAGGAGGAGGGGGGTGAAAAAAGAAGTGAAGGAATGTTGGTAATTCAACACAGCCTGAATCATCTCATTTAGTGTTATCTAGTCTTCTGAGGCGAAGAGCGCTCAGCCGTCATGTTTAGGTCACCTCCTGCGCTCACCTGTGTGATCATCCGTCTGGGCCTGGACGCACCTGCGTGAGCTGCGGAGTGTCATCCTGAGTCATGCCTGTTGTTTTATACCTCATATCCATGCGTATCACTCTCAGTAAGATGGGGGGGGGGGGATTTGCATGCTACATGGGGCCGTGGTGGCGGGAGCCCTGGGCGCCTGCACAAACACGCGGCCTTCATTTGTGTTCATTTGAGTCTCCGATTCTTTGGCTTGCGGGAGGCCCGTCATTTCCATCGAGCGCTCCATCTCTGTCTGAGCCTCGCCGGCCCTCTGGCCTCGCTGCAGCGGCAGCAGCACTGCAGGGCGGCGTGGAGGAGGTGATCGGGAGAAGAAAAGAGTAAACATGAGTAAACAACGCACACAGGAGACAGGTATACATCCATCAGGGCAAACACAAATACCTGTGCGCTGAGTGGAAGTGGGCAGCCCCTGTGTAGTCGTGTCTTTTGTTGAGCGTCGTGGAGCGTCTCTGCGCTCCTTTAGCGTCCCCACTCTCGGCCACACCGCCTCATTTGCCTGGGACACCACGCCACAGCTGGGAGCCATCAAGGCCCCCGGCCCGGTTTGCATTGGGGTCGTGTAAACACACTTCACAGGTGAGAGCCAGCATTTGCATGGGTGGTCTGGGCAGGGCAGCCCCCCCCCCCCCCCCCCCCTCTGCACACACACACACCCCCGGGCCTCGCCCCAGCGCGAGCAACCGAAGGCAGTTTCTAGTGTAGGCAAATGAGGCTAACCTCCGCGCGGATCGGGGTTACACGCTTCAGTGTAGACTAGTGGACTTCTGGGCAAAGCCAACAAGCCACTCAGGTGAGAACACACACCGAGAAGTATGCAGGTACAGGCCAACGTGTGTATAGGAGTCGGTGTATTCTAGATGTGTGAAAATACATATTCATACACACACACACACATATACGCACGCGCACGCACACACACACACACAACCACAGTCAACCACAGATTCACACACTTTGCCAGTTATGACTCCAGAACGCTATGTCCTCTATAAAAATCCCAGAACACTCAGACATCCTCTAAGTGAGCTAGAGAAAAGGAGAGAGAGAGAAAGAGAAAGAAAGAACGAAAGAAGAGAAGGAACAAAAGAGTAAAAACTCAGGAGAAAAGTGAGAAACGGTGTGAGTCTGCCACTGAGGAAGAAAGAAACTGAGTGAGACAGAAAGAAAAAGAGAGCGAGAGAATGAGTGAGAGGGAGAGAGAGAGAGAGAGCGAGAGAATGAATGAGAGAAGGAGAAAGAAAAAGAGAGAGAGAAAGGGGGGAGAGAGAGGGAACATCCGAGACGGTGGGTCGTGCCAGCTTGCCCTCTGGGGTCCGTCCCCTCTCTGCCGTCCCTACAGCCGAGTCAACACATTTCAGCTGAGCCTAATGGGGATCATGTGTGTGTGTATGAATGTGTGTGTGTATGACTGCCTAAGTGTGTGTGTGTGTGTGTGCGTGCGTGTGTGTGTATTTTACCACAAGCTCAGCATTCTGGCCTACACCTAACAGGAACAAAGGAGGTTAGAGAGAGTTCCTTCAAGACCGTTTAGAGGAGAGAAAAAGTGCACCGGGTGGATTTCAGACAGCCGGCGAGGGTTTGCCAGCTAGTGTCTGTGGCGCTCACGGATCCTCTGCTGGCGTGTGCCAGGCTGTGGTTGCCATGGTCCACTTGGCCCCTCCGCTCGGTCTAAGAGCAGTGCCGCTGCACCTCCCACGATGCCGCCTCCAGTGTCCACTCACTGTCCATAATGGAGTCGGACAGCTCGGCTGAATGGGTCTCGGGCGAGGTGCTACTTAGTGTCACCTCAGCCAGTGAATCCCCCCCCCCTCCACACACACACACACACACACACTTACTCTCACACCCTCCAGACCCCCCCCCCCCCCCTGTCCTGGCGGTGCGCCCACATTCTGCTGGCGGAGGGCAGGGAGAGCGAGCGGGAGCTTTCCGGGAGTCCGCGAGGAATTAGCAGAGCCGACTCCTCTTTTCCCGAATCAACAGCAGCTGAAAGCTCAGATTTTCCTTGCGTGAAATCAGATACGAGCCCCCCGCTCTAGTGCCTGCTAGACTCTGGAAACAGAAAAAAAAAGCCGAGCGCACCCCCCCTTTCCTCTCTCTATCCCTCTCTCTCTCTTTCATTCTTTCACTACAACTCACTCCTCCCTTTACTTTCAAAAAAGAAAGAGGAGAATTTCAACTGTAGAAAATGTTCTGGAGAAAAAGGAAAACAGCAGCCGTGGAAATTGCAAAGGAACTGGCTTTTTTTCCCCCCTTCTCTGCGCGCCTGAAAACGGACCCAGTTCTCCAGACGTTTCAACGAGGCTGTGGCACGCAAGTTCGGCATCCTCCACCCCTCGGGGCGGTGGCATGCGAGCGCTTGCTTTCACACAAATACAGCCCTCTCTTTCTTCCCCTCTCCTCTCCCGCTCTCCTGCTCTGCCCTCCGCCTTCCCAGCATCCTCTGGGAGAGCGTGGGCACGACTCCTCTCCTGTCCCACTGGAGTCAGCAGGCAGGCAAACAAGCTAAATATGTCACAGACAGGTGTAAAGGTGTGCGTGTGTGTGTGTGTCTGTGTCTGTGTGTGTCTGTGTCTGGGTATGTGTGTATGTCTGTGTGTGTGTGTGTATGTGTGTTTGCGCTTATGTGTGAGTATGTGTGTACATATGTTTGTGTTGTCATTGTTAGTGTGTGTGTGTGTGTGTGTGCGTGATGGTGTGTGTGTGTGATGGCATACAGCCCACAGGTGCAGAGATTCGCATCACACCTGCTCGCATGTTGACCCATGTCTGGTCATTGACGCACAGGACATGAAATCCAAACCAGGTCCAGACCTCAATTACCTGTTACTTCACCACACTCTCATTCCTAAGCTCACCAGACAGATAGATAGATAAAGAGAGAGAGAGAGAGAGAGAGAGAGTGAAACAGAAAGAACGAGACAGAGAGATGAGTAAGCGAGTGAGACAGAGATGGTGAAACTCAGTGGTAGAAGAATCTCTCATGTGATGATTAGTCCACAAGCACCAATGTGCAGATTCTTAGGAGAGGAGGAGCCAAAAAAAACCTTTTCGCTGTTGTCAGTCTTGGGCGCACAGACATCAGATGGAAGCTCCAAACATGAACTTGAAGATCTCCGTAGCTGCTGACGTTGAGTTTCATAACGCCATCATCTCCGCTCAGCAATCTTGTGATCACTGGCCCTCTGGACAATACACTCCCTGCAGTTCCTGCAGACTTCAGCAAGGGGTCAGCAGAGAGCAGTTTCCCAATACCCCCGTGCTAGATGGGCACTTAAAGCTGCATATTTAGCAGCACATGATAAATACAGTGTTTAGCATCCCACAGCGGTTAGTCAGCACTTTGGCATGGGCGGGCTGTTTGCGTTAGCAGTTCTATGGAAGTGATAAAACTGTAACTCATTACTGGGTTGATGGTTAAACATCACTAGGCTCCAGGTTGGAGCATGTTCCTCCTGCATGGCCCCTGGGGCGCCTGGCCTCACCTTGTTTGCTCCCTGTGAGAATACGGAGCGCTGGAATGCCGAGTGTGAGAGATCTCACAAGATCTTAGTGCTATCTGTCCCAAGGATGATTTAATGAACAGTTACCCAGACAGGTAGACTAATAATGTCTATTCACACTTCCCTCACACAAACACACACACACACACACACACACAACCGGTATGATTTATGATTGAAGGAGCGCATGCTGCCAACTGCACTATCAATGTTTACAGTGAGCTATGTGTGCAGACCAGGCTGGCTCTTCAGCTTCCATAGGGTGAAAGTATGTTGCTCAGACTAGTTTGTCAGGATGTCTGGTATAAGCGATTAATAGCTGACAGTTGTCTGTTTCAGATCCTGTCTTTATGTTACAGCCCTGTCCTTATGTTACACAGAAGATCAGAGTTGTTTTTTTTCGGTGTTGAACCCACAGGCTTATAGCTTTTCCTGACTTCCTGTTATCAACTTTCACATTCATCAGCCAAACTTGTCATCAGTTTGTAATATACTATTGTCTGTAGCCTCCTTGCCAGATTTGATGCCTGATGTGAGCATTTCAGTATTGCAACATTTTTAACGATTCCCACACCTCCCACCATCTTATACAAGTCTATGGCACATGTTTTCGTTGTGCCTGATGTATTGTTGTGTGAGCTTGACAGAAAACAAAGTGTTTTCTTCTCTCAGTGTGTTGTCAGCACAGACTTCGATCAAAGTCTGTGGATCAAAGAGTGATGTGTGTGTTTCTGTTTGAAAATGTAAATATATATTATATGTCATGTATTTCATTGTAAGATTTATTTCTGTATAATTTATTTCAGATTCTCATGCGGGAACATTCCTACAAACTCTGTAGCATTGTGCTTAGCTTCTCTTCAGCTGGTGTGCACTACTGTTAGCGATTATGCTAATGTTTCTTTTTGTGCCTATCTGTTTGTTTTCTGTCAGGCACCACCGAGCTGTTCCCTCAGAGGTCCTTCCCGGCCTCCCTGTCCCCCCTGCCCCGCTTCCCTGACCCCCACGTCCACTACCCCGGGGCCTTCACCTACTCGGCCAACCCGTCCAGCACGGCCATCGGCGGGCTGAGCGTCACGGGCATGTCGTCGGCCCGCTACCACACCTACCTGCCGCCGCCCTACCCGGGCAACCAGAACCAGAGCTCCCACTTCCAGGCCAACTCCTCGCCGTACCACCTGTACTACGGCACCGGCTCGGGCTCCTACCAGTTCTCCATGGTGCCGGCGGGCGGCGCGGGCAGCGGCGGCGTGTCGGGCGCGGGGGCCGGCGAGCGCTCGCCCACCCGCATGCTGAGCTCCTGCACCGGGGCGTCGGCGGGCAGCGGCAGCGGTAGCCTGATGGGCAACCCCAGCCTGAGCAGCCAGAACGACGGCGTGGACGCCGACGGCAGCCACAGCAACTCGCCCACCGCCATGACCGCCTCGGGCCGCATGGACGAGTCCGTGTGGAGGCCCTACTGAGGGACCGGGTCTGGAGCAAGCCTCGGACGAAGAGAGGATGAAGAGAAGAGAAGAAAGGAGGAAGAGGAGGTGAAGAAAAAGAGAGAGAGAGATTAAGTGATAGTTGAGGGAGGAGTGGAGAAATGAGTTTGAACGCAGAAGTTAGATTATGTAAATGTTTGAAAGAAAAAAAGCAACCAAAAAAAATTGCTGCATGTTTTGTGTGTCAGTTTGTCTCTTAGCCTTCCCCACTCTGCTTTTTTTTGTGTCGGTTCAAAGTATCTGATGGAACAATTCATTTGCATTCTGAGTTGTTTCAAATACTCATTATGTCCTTTGGAAAAAAAAAAAAACTTTCTGACTCTCCTCTTGACCAAAGAGCATTGACTCGCTTGGACAGCCACAGTAAAAGAAAGAGAAACTGTACATAGATGGAGACGGTGCGAGTAACAGCTATAGTAATATATCCACAACTCTTTTGAGATGTCTTGAAAAAACAAATAACCAAAGACTGCATCTCCCAAAATGCTTTGCCTTCCAGGATCCTCGCAGCAGAACAATTACCTTGTCCTTGTACATTGACTGTGTTACTTCAGCTGCGGTGGAGGAGCCATTGATCTGTCACATGAAATGGAACTGTTGTCTCCATGCCAATGTTCTGTACCTGTTTTGATGTAAGGGGAATAACATGTCTCTCCAGGATAATGCCTCTTCTCCTATCCTGAATGCCAGCAGTCCATAGACAGCAGATCAGATTGCTTGCAATGCATTTGAAATTAAGATCGCACACACATCGGTAACAGCACACAGTTTTCTGTATCTTAGTCAGCGGGGATGGTTTTGTTCTTGTCCCACATGCAGCACAGTAATATGTAACATAAGAATATTATAAGAGCGCGGCCACTTTTATAAGACGGGTTAAGTAGACACTCCTAAGTATTTAAGAACCTGAGAGAAAGAGTGTAGCCTTTGTGGATTTTCCCCAGAAGTATGGAGAATTTATGGCCCAAGGATATTAATAATCAACATTTTTCTGTCAGATTTGATTTGCTCTGTTTCGGTATCACAAGTTCGACTATTTGTCATGTTTTTTTTTTTTCAACTGAATAATGTGGGATTTTTTTTTATTTATTTGAGCCAATTATTGTGTTCCTGTGTGTTTCTGGGTCATTCTTTCCTAATTTACTTTTTTCTCCTTTTTTCTTTATTTTCGTTTAATATAAAGTTTTGCTACTGTAATATATTACTTTAAATTATAAAAAAAACATTTTTTTTAATGTAATGTTATTTTCTGATTTAGCTTTGATGCACTAAAAGTGTTATTTAACAAAAAAAGAAAAAAAAATAGGTCATTGTGAACCACAAAATAGCATTTTCCAAGCTTTCTTCGCTAGCCAAGCCTAAGTGTATAACCACAAACTTCCCAGAAATCCTAGCACCATGCCCTGACCTTGCTTCTCTTAATAGAAAGCAGCCACATTGTGGGATGATGCAAAACTGACCACGCTTTCCTGTCCTTCGTGTTCAAGAGTCCTGCATTGACTGCCCCGGCCTTGTTGGCCGACGCTATCTCACGAAAATCACACATCGCTGTTCAAAGGTAGCTCACAGCACATACATCCCCATCCCCTTTTTATTATTTTCCAAAAGCCGCCCATTGGAGCTTTTGAAACTCCAGACGATAATTGGTTGTATTGGAAAAAAAGTAGCAAATCACCACAATGGGAAGGATAAAGTGGACAAGTGACACACATGCACAGGGACTAAATGCACTCCAGGTGTGAATGGGAACAGCCCCCCCCCCCCTCCATCACTCCTGATGCCTTTCCCATGCTGATGATCCAACACACCTGATCCCTGTGCCTGGGGGGTAGGGGTGGCAAAGGACTGAAGATAGCACACAGTGAGAGAGAGAGAGAGAGTGTGTGTTTGGTGTGTGTGTGTGTGTGTGTGTGTGTGTGTGTGTATGTGTGTGTGTGTGTGTGTGTGTGTGTGTGTGTGTGTGTTAATGTGTGTATCTGAGGAGTAGGGTATTATGTAGAGACACATATCTGCTTACACGCAGCCGGGTGCCTGTGGGCAACCCTCTGGCCCAACGCCTGCCCACTGCAGGGGCCCAAAGGTGCCTCTGTCTGCTTTTGATTTGTTGGGCCCTTTGATGCCTTTATTGAGGCTGATTAGCCCCTTTTACCCCATTGTAGTTTGCACATAACTAATGGCAGGGGGCGAAGAGGGCCATGCTGTAACTGATGAGCAGATGAGAGGCTCTGAGGGAGAGAGGGAGAGCAGCACTCGGGACATGAAGCCATGCAGGGCTCATGTGTTACAGGCCTGCCAGAGGGAAGGGCGCGGGCCCTGGGATAGGACGACAGGGGAGGTGGGCGCAGGTGTCCTTCAGGAGAACCACAGTCACAGGACATCCATCATGAGTGAAGCTCAAACAAGAAGCGGCTCTAGTTCCCACTCCTAAATCACTGTGTACATAGTAAATATGAGAAAAGTCTACGAGTTAAGCGCAGAGACAATCAAACTTTCTTAGCGGTTTGCCATCAGATCATCCACAATTTCTCCCAATCCATCAGGTGGAAACAATCTTATTTAATAGGGATTATAAGACTTGTGCTTTGTGACAATCACTTACTGTGCTTGTACTTTTGCCATCTGTGCTGTAATGAAGTGAAGGCAAATGGAGAAGCCATGTCAAAGGCCATGTTGCACGACAATAGATCCAAAGGTTGGGTGTAATTATTTATTTTCTATTGAAACTTTCCTGGTAAACATTAGATGCTTGCTGAGATGCAACAGGTCTGAGTTAGGAGACGTCTTGGTTCCAACATGGCATTCTGTGAAGCTTAGCTTATGAGGACAAGAAGCACAACTAGATTCTAACTGTATCACACCTGGGACAATAAAGCACAAATGGATTCTTCTGAAAGAACATGTCCTCCCTTTCATCCAATTCACATTGTAATTTTGTCAATGCTTATGTTATGTGCAAATAATGTAGTTTTGTTTTGATGCATTTTAATTAAAAAAAACTCACAAATTTCTGCTTGTACTACTTGCCTTCTATGTGCTTTGTCTCTTCCCATACGAGTAACTCACACATTGCCAATGGCAGCACATTAACTCCTTTATTTATTTAACTTTAGCCTAAGCATTTACTCTCCAGACTGAGTTCCCTGTTAAATGTTTATCAGACTTGACGCTGCCTGTGTTCACTCCATATTCTGGCATAAACACACCAAGCCGTGCAGCATAAGCAGTGAAATGGTCTGTGTTTGCTTGAAAATGAACTAAACTGATGACAAAGAATTCTCTTCCCTTTTCATGGAAATTAAATAGGACAGCTTTGCTGGGTTTTGGAAATGTAATATTGTAAAAATCCTAGTACCATGGACTAATGTGGTTACGGCAATGACAAGTATTGAGCAGCGATGGCAAACTGATTATAAAACATCTCCCTTGGGTTGCCATCAGTTAAAACAAAGTTGGCGGGAAGAATATGTACAAACGGACACTTCCAAACTGATCTGGAGCCAGTTATTCTTTTCCCTCCTAAATTACAATTTCAAGCTTCTAGTCAGCAAATCAGCGGGGCTCCGTACACCTGCTGTTTAAATAATCCGCGCGCCTCCTATTAATTCCACTGTGCCACATCGCTGCCGCTGGTGGGGACGACACAGCTGTCAACACATGGCGGCGGCAAGCCCCGACGTCCATAAAAACTTGCCCCTGGAATCTGACACCAAGCCCACCACGTCCACTCAACCCGTGTCAGCAAGTTGTCACTTGTTAAAATACGTGGGGAGAGGGAAGAAAGCATCCAGCATCCCATTTTTCCACCATTCTGTTTGTTTTTCCATTCCAAACTATTTCATATTTCTGAGGAGTGATGGGGAGGGTGCCCGTGGTGACCAACCGAGTTGGCACGACGACACTGGACATTCCAGCCACAGCATTCCGAAGCGCAGTTATGAGGTGTTTAAATTGGGCTTTAGTCATTGCTTTGTTGTTAACTGTTTTCGGAATTTCAAAATCCACAGATGTATTGATTCCCCCCCATTCCTATAAAACAGATTCTCCCATTCCCACTCAGCCATTCCCCTCAAGTTCAAATTAGTTCCCTAAATCTGACACTGTTCTAGCGTTTCTTCCATCTTCTATCCCTCTGTCGTTATCTCCCTCTCCCTCTCTCTTTTCTCTTTTCATCCATCTTTCAGACTCCTCTCATCATTGGCGCTTTGTGTTCGTCAGAAGGGCAGCCTTGGCACGGTAACAAAGTGCTGGGACGGACCCACGCGTGCGAGGGGGAGAACTGCATTTAATTAGCCGGAGCGCAACCCCCTCCAGGCAGACATGAGCAACACTTCACCCGCTGAGGGATTCTCACAGAGACGCGTGATCGCATTGGATCAGACAGAAGGGGCCACAATCAATCTACGCCGCGGCCCCTGACGTGTCATATTCCATTTGAGCATCGCTGTCGGCTGCGGGCTCGCCCCGAACTTCTCCTCCTTTCACCAAAACTGTTGTGGCACTTCTGAGGAACGAGTTTCGTCCTCGGCGCAATATTGAAGTTCACAGGAGTCCCGCACATGGCCCAGGAAAACTGGTGTTTGGCGTCTGCGCCGCATGTTGTAACTTCTCCAGGCCCGATTGTCGGAACACTTCCTGACTTTTCATCGCCGTATTCCAGTTGTCTCGCACGGCCTGCGCTCCAGAGGGAGCGGAGCACGAGAGACGGGATGGTAAGCTTTCAATTAGCCATAGGGCTCAGGAGAATTCCGCTCGCTCGCTTCACACACTGGGATCTGCGGCTCCGTGAGACCTCTCCTCGCTCTCCCTCTCTCAATCTCTCTCTCTTTCTCTCTCTCTCTCACACACACACATGCGCACACACACACACACACACAGATACATACACATGGGGACCAGAGTGCTTCCATCTGGCCTTTGCCACTATCACACACATCCCAGATCCCCCCAGTGTTGTGTGCTGTCATGCTGTTCTTCCTGTGATGTGCTCTCTGCTCCCCTCATGCCTGCTGCCCATCTCCGTGGTGCTGAGCAGCCCTTGTGTTCTCAGTGAGAGGGCTGGGGAAGCGGCTCTGCTCTATGCAGCTCTCGCTTGGACCGGAGTGACCCCAGGAGTGAATACACGTGCAGGCGCGTGCACATACCCACACACACATGCACGCACACGCACACACACACACACACATATATATGCAAACCCATGCAAACACATGCACACACACACACGGCACATACACACACAGGCACATACACACACACACACACACGCACGCACGCACGCACGCACACATGCACACGCACACATGCACACACACACGCACACACGCACACACGCACACACATGCATGCATAACCAAATGCAACAGATCAGTTTCATTTAGCTGAATGATTTTCCTCCATGGTCATGAAATCATGGTTACATGAACTGCTGTCCACGTGGACTTAAAAGCCTTAGGGATTGTCATTATAATCACCACTGGCTTCTTTAACCCTCCTTCACTGTATCATGTCACAGCAATTGTTCCTAATTTGGGGAAATGGGAACCCAGGCATCAGTGAGTAATATGGTGGAAAAAAGCACAGAGGACTCTGGAAATAGTGTCGATCGTTAAAGCGTTCTCCCTCGTTCTCATGGACAGCACTTCCTGGGTCGGGGCGGCCCAGTGGTACCTGCATACGAAAGCCATTAGGAGCGCTGTGCACGGGCTGACCCCTCTCCTCCCAGCACTCCGTGAGAAGGCCCGGCGAGCCAGAACCGGTTTGGTTCGGGTGCCTACGAGAAAGGACTATTTTTTAACTGGACCCCTTTTTTGGTGGGAAAAGAGGCTGACGTCCAGATTCACGGTTCCCACAGAGTGACCGCGAGAGAGGCCAGGGGGCTACGAGAACGGTGATGCAACACTTCTCACATCGCGGTCTGGGGGAGGGAGGGGTGACAGAGGACACGATTATGAGAGAGATAAGTCTGTAGAGAGAGGGGGAAAGAGAGAGAGAGAGAGGAAAGAGAGGGGATAGAAAGAGAGGGAGAAAGAGAGAGAGAGAGGAAAGAGAGGGGATAGAGAGAGGGAGGGAGAGAGAGAGAGAGACGATGAAGGGATACATGAGGACAAAAAGAGTGAGCCAAAATGAATTAGGAGGACAGGATGTAAGACGGGTGAGAAGACAGGGCAGAGGAGACCCAATGCACAAGGGAGACATGGACTCTGAAGATGATCTTTAAGAGCAATCAGTGAAGGTAGTTTCTCAGTAAACCCACAGAAACCGCCGGTCATTTCTTTGCAACTTTCCTCTTGTTCCCACAACAGTGCTGTTCTCAGAAGTGTCCAGCTCTGTCTCCCTAACACACTGTATGACCAATGACATTTGTTCTACAGGAATCACATTTGGACGCACTTCTTTTATTGAAGAAATAAACTAAAAACAGCCATAAAATGAATGGCCTGCATTATTAGTGTTTCTTGATCGCTTTAATGCTTGTGTCAACTCACTTTTTAAAAAAAAAAAAAATAACAAGGTCTCAACAAAAGCACTCTGGCCAAACTTACACATTTTGTTTGCAAAAAGGCCCTTACTTGAAGTCAAATCACTGTGTGGTGTCAATCAATCATCACACACTGGACATAAAATGCAAATGCATAGTTCTCAAAGTGAGGAGTTTCAGTCTTCATTTTTGCTATGTGTGTGCCATTTCTTTTTCATCTTTCTGGTGTCAGAAAAACTGTGAAAAGACAAAATGTATTGAATAAAAATAAAATGGTATTCTTTCCTCTCATATAACTCTCATTGATATGTAAGACCTACAGCAAGCACCTAGACAAGACAAATATCACTGAACATGTCATTTTGAAAAAAAAAAAATAGACCTAAGTAAACGCCTGGACTGAGCTTTTGAATTATTTTCTTCACCAAATGCAGTACTTTCTCTAGATGTGCCTTAGATCCATGCTTGCAAATAGCAAACAAGAACAGACATGGTATCTCTGATGGATAATGTATGATTGCTGATTGAATACTTGTGCAAAGGAGATTCACAAAAGGTTCAGACGTATGCAATGAATACCACCTGCGAATAGATGTGTTTGTTTATAGCACATGGAAACCAAATGGAGTTTGAGGTCTTTGAATGACATCTGTGCCAAATTGTTTTGCAAAAGGGTGTGAGAAATGTGTGAACCCATAAAAGATGACTTCTGCTATGCAAAGAAGGTGGAAGACCAAGTGGATTCCAGTTTCTTTAAGCAGGTCAAAGCAATCGAGAAAAACGGTTACGCTCTGTTAATGCTAACACATGATCCAGTTATGTGAATGCTAACACAAGCACCAAACAGTGATGCCTGTGACCTCATGCAGCCTCAGATCCCACAGAAATTAGATGTGCGTTCTGATAGAATTAGAGGCGTCCCGATACAAAGGAATAAATCATTCTACAGCTCCAGAGGCAACAGGGAGAGAAGATCGGTTTGAAAATCATGTGGATGAATATATTTATTATGTTTCCCAGCTGGCTTGTGAAGTCAGAGAGCACTAACCAGAGTGGCCACACCACAAACCTAACAGTGGACAGTCCAGAGGCAGTGGAAACCTCAGAAACACTGGAAATGATCAATTCAGCAATAAACAATAAATGAACAATACATTTTTAAATAAAAAAGGTAATCTCTTATGTTTATATTTACCTGTCTGTCTGGGGTAAAACACATAATATAATTACGCTGGCAGTGCTGGTCCCTTTTTTGCAAAATTACATGAATAAATAATATCTTCTAAATTTAGTCTGATATTAATTACGGCCCCAGGTCTATGGACTTTTTAATGCCATCATAAATCATAGAATTATGGGTGAATGGCCAAAGAAATTAAATGGCTTTCCTACTTTGTTTTCCCGGAAAAGGTTATTGGGACGTTTTCTCACAAAAGTTCCATGAGAATCAACAGAAGCCGTTCTGTTTTCTCACATGCAAAAAAACTTGATAACGACGATAACAGTACCCTCGGAGAATAGACAGGGTCCATATTTCAGCGCAAGCCTATAATCTCCCTCTCCCTGTGTGTGACTATTTGTGTGGGTATGTGTGTGTGTGTGTGTGTAGAGAGAGAGAGAGAAAAAGAGAGGGATGGAGAGAGAAACAGAAAGAGAGAGAGTTTGTGCCAGTGAGTTTTGGGGGCCTCCCACTATTAGCTGTGTTGGGGAGGAGAGCCAGGGCGAGCAGGGGGGCTGTTTCCCCCACACCCACTCACTCTCACTCGCTGTGTGGAAACGGGGCTCCCTGTGGACACAGGATCTGGGAATGGGGGCTCCGGTGAAGCCAGCCAGCAGTCCCCGGCTCTGGGAATGAGGCGTCCGTATTTGCCCCCCTGAACCGAGGATTCCCTCACCTCATATCCCATCATCAATATTGGCTTCAGCATTTTCAACTCACTTGGCCATAGCACTGTGACTCTCCAGTAAGGGCTTAAGAAAGATATCTAAGGGAGACTTTTCTTCATCTCAAGTATTTTTGAGGACTAGAACTTCAGTCTCTGTGGTGAAGTTTTACCACAGACCATGTCTTCCAAAGACCAAGCTTTTGTTTATACCCCAACATGTTTATAGTAAAATTCACCAAACAATGAACAATGTAAACAGTTTATTCCATAAAATGCTGTTCAATGTCGTCACTCTGACAGTCTCAACGGCATTTTGTTGTGCCCTTTGTGCAATAAACGGTGCCATTTACATGTGTCCTCGCCTCATCCCCCTAACGCTGGTGGTATGGATGAGAGACAGGGAGGATGTTTTAGCAGCAGTACAGAGCGGCTCCTCTGGTCTGCTTCTCATCACCTCGGCGGCTGTGCTGTGGAGGAGGGCCCCTGGCAGGCAGGCGAGGCCACAGGGCCCACAAGCCCATCGCGCTGCGCCCTGACACTGGGGCGGCCGGGGGAAGCCACACGGTCATC
Source organism: Sardina pilchardus (assembly GCF_963854185.1). Lineage (NCBI taxonomy): Eukaryota > Metazoa > Chordata > Actinopteri > Clupeiformes > Clupeidae > Sardina > Sardina pilchardus. The sequence goes on along the minus strand of NC_085013.1, from coordinate 15,324,114 downwards.
TGTGTCTGCTTCCCCTGCTGGTGCCAACAAGGCTGAGGCTGCTTCAAGACAGCTGCTCGTTCTCTCTCTTCATCTCTCTCTCTCTCTTTCTGTTGTTCTCGTTCTGTCTGAGTCGCTCTCTGTCTCCAATTTTCTTCATCCCTCCTTCTCTCTGACATTTACTTCTATATCTTTACAATCACTCACTCTTTCCTCCTCATTCTTCCTCTCTTTTATCCTCTCTCCACCACTCTCCATCTCTTTGTCT
>NC_085013.1:15153867-15321367 GCF_963854185.1 Sardina pilchardus | reverse complement strand
TCCTACTTTGACTCATTGGGATGAGTAATGATCCCTGGTATTGGGAGATAAGCTGTCGAAGATAAAAAGGCATGATTAGCATGTAGCATTCATCAAACGTGAACATTTACCCTTCTCTGCTGCCATTCAATCAACCAAAACTGCCCCCTTGAAAACAGCAAACTGATAGTTTGTTGTGTGTCTGGTTCTGGTAGTCCTCAGCCTCTGCTCAGGAGTGGCAGAGGGGTTCCTTTTTTCCTGTTCCTGTTTTTTTTCCCCCTCTGTACGTTTTGGAAAAGCCCCCCGTCTTTTCCGGCCTCCCTCCAATTTTCTTTAAATAGTCCCTTAATAGGTTTGATTTCCTACCTCCGGCCCCCGCGCGCACAGAGCCCAGGAGTCTCAGGCCACTGCGGGCGATTAGTACGCTTGGGTGGCTCTCCCGTCTGGGCCCACCATTACGCTCTTTAAAAGCTGTTTATTGGCAGACCTTGGATTCCCATCACTGAAATTGGACTTGAATACAGTCGAATAAACGCCCCCGTGCCCTCCCTAGTCACTCATCCACACCATACACACACACATACACACACACACACACACACATGCATGCAGTGAGACATGAAGTCACACGCAAATGTGCATGAGTGCAGACCCACACAGACACAGATGTGTGTAATGCATCCATTCAAACCCCACTCTCTTGCACACACATCAAACGGCGAGCTAAATATAAACAAATACTTAGACACATATTCGCACCATCTGATTCGAAATTCAAACAGTATCTCACATATCGAGCCGAAAGCTCCAATCCCACACTGGCCTATAAAGCACCACCTGTCCGAACGCTCACATCGCCTCTGAGCGCAGCCGTCCTACGGAGCCCTCTGTTCGCACACACAGAGCGGGGCAACAGTCAAACGCAGCCGTCTCGCAACATTATCAGTAAAGGGTTCCAGTCTCCAGAAATCAAAACCATTCAGCGACGGGCAACAAAAGGCCTTTTCTTTTTGGAGAGTCCGCTCATGGAGGGGACACGTCTGAGGACACGGCGAGGCAGACCAGGCATGAGTAATCGCAGAGGAAATAAGACGTAGCGTCTCGGCAAGGCCGAGGGAGAGAGAGCACGGGCTGCACAGATCTCAAGCCAGGCCATTGTTCAGCACCCCCATTGTTCCGTCCTATGCTGTCAAACAGGATTTAGTCAGTGTGAGGACGATTGTTTTTTAGCATCGGTGACGGCGTGCTCCGACACACACTTGCTCTGAGTGACGGGGGGATAAAAGACTGTCTCTTTTGACGTCTCCTTTTTTTGGTTCCCATGCGTTTGTCCTTTCATCAGTTCAGACACAATACCCTAAAATCACCTGTCTGCCTAAAGGTGTGTCTCCACAGCCAGACATCTGGGACTATCCGGAAGTTTTCCAGCAAGGTAGACTACACTAAAACTGGGGTGGGTTGGTCAGAATTACATCAAGAGATTCATCTGGTAGACAACAGATAACAGCACAGAGATGCAGTGCCTCTCTACTGAGGGCTGTCAGACTTGCCTGAGGCCATCAACATCTGAAGCAAGAGGTGTCCTTATTAGGAAAGATCATGGCCCCTCTATCAAATGTGTTTCTTCTTCTTCTTCGACGGAACCGGCCCTGACAGTGTTGAACATACTGTAAGTGTACAGAAATGTTGGACTACACCAAAGAATGGCAACGTTATATCATTGACAAATATTACAACGGACAATTCTCATCTAATAACAATTAGTGGAGGTAGCAAACTAGCGTGGCCCAGGCCCATGAGACTCTTACTCCAGCCATATATGGAACCGTGCTTTGGATGTTCTGCGTTATGCTCTGCTCAACACGAGCATTTACTCACAACTTGTGTGCAATAAAACTTGTTTATTGCAGTATGGTGGATGAAGTCATCTTCAGTCAGTTTATGCACCATGACAATCTATCAGAAACAATAAGCAATATTAGTCTGAGAGAAAATGGCTAAAATGTGATTATTTGACTGCAACAGACATTTTGTCCTACAGTATGTGCAAAGTGTTGACTTGGGACGCATGATAAAAATACACATTCCATATTGTTGATGCAAAAGAGACTGGGTGCAAACACATGGTTATTTAGTACAGCGTGATCTTGTGTGTTAATGGCCTAGCCAACTCGTCTATGAAGGTATAAGCCATGACGTCCACCCCTCCAGACCACTCATCCCTGGCACATCGCAACTCATTGAGTAGGTTAGATGACATGATAACGATCAGACATCCAGTCACTTGCTAGACTAATATCAGAAAGGCCTTCCCAATTTCTTCCAAAGGGATAGAGTGCACGTGCAACATGCAGAAAGGCTACACATTCCAATATGCTTTATCTCAGCAACTGAGTGAAAGGCAAAAGAGTAAAGACATTAGTCTGTAGCTATTCGTTTGTGCGTTCCCAGGCTTTGCTTGTGGTTCTAAACATAAACTACATATGATTCCAAATTAAATGCACAAACAAATCTTCATAGAACCAAATTCATCTCTATTTCACTAGTTTATTTAGTTTAAACCAAACATGCCAAGATTGCTCCGGGCATCTCTGAGAAAAAAAAACGCATTAAAAACTCTTCTGTGGCACCCTCTGGCATTTTGTTCCCACAGCGACTGCCTATGTTGCCTGTGCCATGGGCCACCCCTGCTCTTCAAAGTGCCCAAATTAACCAAGTCCTCAACATAGGGCAATCCACAGATGCCCACAGCTGAGGGTGAGAGGGAGGGGTTAGACGGGAACTGAATGGGCTCCCCAACATAAACAACACACACACACACACACACACACACACACACACACACACACACACACACACACATCTTCCTGCCTGCAGACCGTGACTGCGCCCATGCTGCGTGCTTTCGGAAACTGGATACAAGCGCTGAAACGCCTCAGCACATGAGAGCTGAGGTGTTGATTTCTCACCGTAACCAACGATGGCCCGAGTGCACCGGGGCCAGTAAACGGAGCTGTTTCATAGGGCCCACGCTTGATGAAGAACCAGGCTCCTCGTTTTACGGCCGAAGCGAAAAAAAAAAACATGGAGCCATATAATTCCGTCCTGAGCTCCAAGCCTGGGTACGCGCTGTGGTTCAGCTGCACAAAGTGGCCCCGCGGGGCTTCCATAGCTGAGGACGTCTGTGGAGCGCTGAAGCAGAGAGAACACAGGCGAGGCGTCCAGAAGAGGAGAGTGCCCGGCCACAGCCTTCCTGGTGGTGTGGTGGCAAACGTCTTGGGCTGGAAAAAGTCTGTCAGTCACACAGACAGTCACGCAGACAACTGAACATGGCAAGGGCCAGGAGACTGAAAGGACGAAATGCGACAAACCAGGGATGGAAAAGTAACCCACCGCACACTCTAACACACACACACACACACACACACACACACACACACACACACCTACTTTGAGCATATGCCAGTTGACAGGGAGACCAGACAAGCCACACCAATGAATGTCAAAGACACACACAGGCACACACTCACACAAATATCTTTGCCAGGGTTGTGCTGAAAATATAACAAGGAATAGAACATTTATAGAGCTAGAAAATCCACACAGAGGCTCTGTGTTTACTCTGTATTTAGGGCCTGTGCAAGAGAAACACAATCATACCACATATCCACGGGAGAATGGGTGTGTCGTAGTTTAATCCAACAATGACATGTCAGATCCAATACCAACATAAAGGATTCGGTGGCCAAATGGTATTTGGAGGTTTAATTGCAGCTATTCTAATCTGTAGACTGCTTGAATTTTCCCATTTGCAATGGACCCCAAGTCAATTAGCATGGCCTTGATCAGTTCTCTGAGAGGTCAAGCAGCAGGCTCACTGGAGCAGCAGTGAAGCTGGCCACCTTTATGCTGCACACATGTAAAAAGGGGGGATTTATGACCCTGCACTTAACATGACACGTGTATTTACATTCACATCAATAAAAATGTCCCATTTTTTACATTTTGAAAAATCTATAAAATGCCATACAGATGCACACACATGCAAAGGCATATATATATGCTGATATCAAATGTGATTCAGAACAGCAGACGGCATCCGTGCCTTTTGCTAAAAGCTACAAGAGCCTTGGACTCCCCCATAAACAAGGCTGATGGAAACAGCATGTCTGCGTCCGCACTGCTCTGCTCGGGGGAAACCAGACCCAGACCTGCGTGAACAACGAAACCCACCCGGCCGCCTCCGTCCTCAGCTTTCAACCTCGGCCAGCTCCAGGCCTCGTGCTCCACTCTGGTGGTTGCGTATAACGCCGCTCTCGGATCGCCGCGCGCCAGATGAGTTCCTCCTCCACGGAGCCTCGCTCCGCTCCCAGCCGTCAATGTCGTATCCCCCAGCTGTCACCCCGACATAGCCACAACATCAACTATAAACCGAGGGAGGCCGCCATCACATCAAGGCTACAGCCACAGCTGCACCCTTTATAGATACACTTCACAAGCCATGTCTTTTTGAGAGAGATATCAAGGAGCAGTCATGCTCAGTTGATAGCAGTCATGGAAAACCCCTTTGTGAGAGAAATCCAGCATGGTGCGCTCAAAGTTTATCCTGACAGTCTGCTGCCTGATACCAAGGACTTGGCCCACATTATTGTATCCTCTATAAAGAAATGCTATCAGAGGCACATCATAAAATGTAAATCTCTTCTCTATGGGCAAAAGGTTATCACCACAATTCAGTTGTGAAACAGTTAGAACTGCCGCCTTATGAAAATCTACACTGAGTCTGCACCCATAGTATGAAATGACTAAAGATGTCGCTATACTAGCACTCAGTGGGGACAGAAAAACACAGAGATGTCCGCCTTCACTCCACAGTCCTGGGCATCTCGACTCACACGCCCATTCAAAGTCGACCAAGTGAAGCCTTCATCCTTGAGGAGCAGAAGGGGCGACTTCCCCCTTAATGCGTAAAGTGTTCTGCCAGAGGTCTACTCTTACTGCGCTTACTTAATACCACAGACTGGGTCTAATGGAGACCTAGAAGCCATTAGGACTCCGGCCTCTTTCCCACCACTGCCAGGCCTCTGTGCGTGCATGTGTGTGTGTGTGTGTGTGTGTGTGTGTGTGTGTGTGTCTGCTTAGGCTAAGCTCTTGGGTTAATCAATAGGGGAGGGCTCTGCTCTTCCTTGAGTGTTAATTTTAAACGAGATGACTTCCATTACAATTACAGACCCTGGCGAGTAAAGGGAGCACCTCTGAAGTCAGAACAACAGACCTGATGGAAAATAACAATAGGAGGCTGGCGATAGGTGGAGTTGAGGGCATCGAGAGGAAAGGACTCAGAGCGGCAGGGCAGAGGGATGGGAAGTTACAACTGATCCTGAGCCGCTCATTTCACGTACACGGTCGCAACATATCTTTTGTTAAATGCTCCACTACAAATCATTTGTTTTCTTTCTATGGCATAGTCTATTCTACAAGACTGTCTTCCCCTGAACTCTAGTTTGGGCTTTCTAATGCAAACTCTCATAAGTTAGCCAAGCTAACCTCCAGATTTCAGGTCTGTCTTCTGACAACTCATTTCTGCCACGCTTAGCTAAAACACATGAAACAAAAACCCACGGGCAGCTAGAGAAACACAAAGCCTATCTTTAGTCTAGTCAAGTGGTCTGATCAACCGAGGAGCCGGGGCTAGCTCTCGCTATGGAAACACACAGCGGCCATACAGTAACGCAGAGCCATAGCTGTACAGTGGAAATGTGTTTGGGGGGGGGGGGGGGCGGCGGGGGGTGCAGACCGTTTGCCTTTAATAGTTCTGGCCTCTGCAGTAGCTGGCGCAAAATGAAAGCAGGCAAGTTTGAGATGGATGGCAGACCCCACACTTCAAAGACCTCTTTTCCTCTTGGTGTGCCACGGGCCTGAAAAAGGGGGACCTGCTACTTCACTTAAGCACACAGAAGCCCACCCGCTCACGCACACACACACACACAAGGCCCACACCCCTCCGTCCCCAAAAGGATGGACAGAGTCAATATAACAAAAAACAGACCTCACAGAAAGCATGCAAAAATCAACACTGGAACATTACACATGCAAAAAAACCTTGTACACATAGGCGTCCTTGATGTCGATCCCTGACAAACCCCTCCAAAAACCACTACTTACCTCCAGTTACAAACACAACACCATCTCTCCCTCTCTCTCTCCTTCTCCCTCTCTCTCTTGCATCTTTCAGTAATGACAACCATCCTGAATGAATTTCCTTGAGAGCTTCCTCCTGCTCCATGGCTTGCCGTGAAGTGAGCTCCCCCTTGTGGTAATAATGTGTAATGGCTGACCAGACCACTTACCACCCCTGTGTTGGGGTCTCTGTCCTCAGCCACAGGCCTAAGGAGACCCAGAGGGTGGCAGCCCAGGCCCAGAGCCACAGCCACCACAGCCCTGCCACACTCCGCCAGTCTGGGCCCACTCCCCTGCCTGGCGCCCTACCACACGGCTGCCACACTGCACGAGCCCTGCGCCCACACTCTAATGAGTGCGAAAATAAACTATTCGCACACAAACCACCTCGCCCCAATGCTTTATAGCCGAGGGGAAGAGTGTAATCCTCAGGCTCAGAGATTCTGCAGTGGTGTGGTGTAACATGAAACTTGATCTGCAATGAATTGTCTACTATTCAAGATGGTCCGACCAGTGGCTAACCAAAAAACCCTTTCCATTTAATTCCAATTAATTTGTGACACAATTGTCACACTGCTAGTGCCTGGTTCATCCCTTCATTCATGCTGTTCACACATTCACCTGTTTAATCCCTCCATTAAAAAAACTAACTTCTTAATATCAATTAACCTTTAAACCCAACCCATTCAAGTGCAACACATCTGGTCACTGGACGGCAATTAAGTTCCAGTTTCTTTCACCTGGACACCGCACCAGGACAGTATACATGTGTTTGAGCCATCAGGCATGGTTGCATCTTGAACTAAAACTGGATTCAGATGCCTACCAAGGCGAGACAGAGTTTAAAATAGAGAAATCCTAACCCAGACTAAGACCTGCACACCAGCCATGTACCATGCAAGAGGTGGATGACAGAGGCCAACCTTGTTTAAGGACCCAAACACGCGGTGAGCTTTGCAGACATCATGTTTCTTCAAGGAAATGTCGGATGCCAACTTTTTTTTCCATCCTCTTTCTTCCGCGTTAAAGCCAATAGCTCCTGAAGATGTATAGGGCAGATAAAATAAATGGAAAGCATTGGGGAACCGGTGGATTTACAGTACCGTAGTCATGGAGGAATATTTCTGCCCCCGACGTCTTCCAAGAACAACAACACTCCGCCTGGCAGCCTTGCCAGAAAGGCCCACTTTGGAGTCTCGTGTGGGTTCATACATGTAAGGGGGGCCAGGGAGCATATTTCACTCGGGCAGCCAACTGTACAGAGGGAAGAGAACACTACGCTTTCTACCTCGGCTTGTGCTACATATCAACTATAAATGCGTCTTGACATCAGTAAGAAATACTGGCTGTTAAAAAGAGCTTGGGCATAATGACATTTGCCCGGAAAAAAAAAAGTTTAATTTAGACTGTCCTCCATGAATAAAGAAAGCCCACATCTGTGGTGCAAAATAGTGTCAGTTTGACTTTTTCCTGTTACTTGTGACAGGACGAAGCAGGCCATGTTAATAATGGCAGGCCTACTTCCAATATTTTCCTGCACAAATCTAGATGATAAAGTTATTGCACGGAAATGCTACATATATACATGTAATTCATATAGATTAAACATTATTACCCAACCCAACAACATTAGTACAATGAACTAATAAACCATCAAGGTTCACGTAGTCAGTCTGGAGGAGAACAAGCTCCTAGTCTAGCTGGGCCAACTAAACGGAACTGAGTAAGACTGAGGAGGGATGGCCACACTGCACTGCATGGGTCTCCCAGGTGAGCCTCTGTGTACCTCTGTGCTAAGCACTTAACAAGAACAAATATTTGTCCAGCTGTATAAATGGACGTTATGCAAAATGTGTCAAATCAGAACAGGGATTATGTTATGCATTTTGAATGGAAGACATATATCATGGCTGTCAATATCCCTGCCACATTTTGACCTCAGGAATATGGAAATCAAGATGATTTAAGAAGTTCAGATCAAGTCCAATTGTGACTCACCATGCCTAGGTCAAAGAGTCAGCCTTTCACATGAAAGGCGTCTGAACTGATTTGTATTGATACTGCATCACAAATGTCAAGGGAAGACACACAAACCCTCCCTCAGAGAGAGATGAGCAGCATCTGAGGAGAAAACAGGGGGAGGGATTGACTGCAGGCACAGTTTCTATTTGAAACATTTTTGCAGATAAAAGATAAAGATGAAAGATTTTAGAAACCTATACTGTACCTCAGCTCGCATGTGAACCCTCCACCTCAAAGCCCTCCACTCAACCTCATGATGTACTCGAGGACGCATCAGATAAAGCGTTTCTGTTGAAGCTGTCTCAAAAGATGGCTTATGCATTGTGGTTGATAATAAATACACATGGTGTGTGTGATGCTTGTAAATCATCTTTGATGTGGACATTTGTACACCAGGCACCATTATGGGTCTGTGCTGGTATTCAGGCCTAAGCAGTGAAAAAATCAGCCTTCGCTGAAGTGAAAAGTTCAGTTCCCTGAAGAAAGTTCAGTTGGGGGAGAAAATGACTTACCTCACTAATCTGTCTTTTCTATAAAAACAATAGAAATATTCATCCTTTTTTAAAACATGAATATGGCCCATTTAGGAATATTTTGGTGTTTAACCCCACAGGCAGTTCCAGTAGTCCCGCCTTTTGAACATCAAATAACTTGAAATACAGTGAATGTCTATATCCAGAAAAGATAACCTTAAATATGATCTCATCTTCTTAAGACTGTCTTCTCCCATGGACAACCTTCAGTTCAGCTGCGCTTTTGTTTTGTCCTGATTTCTAACCTCAGAGCTGCATGCAATGTGTCTCCTTCTGTTTATAGTTGATTTGTCCTCCAGAACGCGGGGCAAGGGGGTCTTACGGGAACAGGCGGCTGTTTCCTCAGAATCATAGAGGAATGTCTAAGGCCGAAAGAGATACTTTAATCACACTGTGCCACCAGACGAGGAAAAAATCTACCCTGGTGATGGCTTAGCATATGGAGGAGCCTTAACATGAAGGATTTAGAGGGGCTCCAGTAGAGCTTCAAAGAGTAGCTGAGTGTTTTGTTGCATCTTTCATTTCATTGAATTCTGCTTTGGGAACAATTTAGCATCAAGCAAGCATATCTTTACTGAAATGAAACCATTTGTGCTGCATCCCTCTGAAGACAATGAAATATAATACCGGACTTCCAAAGATCCAAAGGACGAAACTTTTAAAAACTCATGACCAAAACCACCATTGCAATGTTGGTCAGGTGGGTATTGTACAAGAGCAATTCTCAATTCTTTTAGCATGCAGACATCCACGATTTCACCACTGACTGATACGCCACTAGAGGGGGCTCTACTTAATAGGGAATTCTGGATACTCCATGACTCAAATTCAAGTTTAAGTTCAAGCTTATTGTCATATAAAAATAATTTATAAGTAATGAGATTCATAGTGCTCAAGTGTCTAGAAATAAATTAGAAAGAAACAATAAATAAGAAGAAAAGTGCCATCTTAAGGGATTTCCCAGGACGGTTCAGCATCCTGGTGACTTGAGGGTAGAAACTGTCCTATCTGCTGGTACGGGTCCTTAGGCTCTTGTATCGTCGGCCTGAAGGCAGGAGGGTGAAGAGATGGTAGCTGGGATGACTGGGGTCAGAAACTATATGCTTGGCCTTTCTTCTGCATTGCTGACTGTAGATGTCCTGGATGGATGGTCAGTCCTTGTAATACGCTGTGCTGACTCTTATCATAAGACAAATTTCTGTTTTCATTTATACAACAAATCTTTTTTTTTTTTCATAGTGACAAGTGACATTACCGTAATGGCATAATGGCCTGATGACATGCATGTAAAATACTGCACACTGTATGGAGCCATATTATCATGCCTGGTTATGTTCACATTTTGCATAATAAGTATTCATGCATGTCTCGAGAACTATCAAACATTATCTCATTATCAAGGTCAATAAATGGAAAGAGTGCATGCTCATGTGATATTTTTAGGCTTTTGTATGAGTTTATTATATTCTCTGTGAGTCTGTTGAGTGACAACAGAGTGAGCAGGACGTCTCATTTCTCATATCAGTCTCTCCTTCGTTCCTCCATCCTCCTGTCGTTCCTTCCTCGTTTCCTTCACAACAATAGTTAGAAGGAGGGATTAGGACAGGAGGAAGGACGGATGGCCAAATGACAAATGGCCTGATCCCTATGAACTTGTTGGACACCGAAAGTTGATAGACATGGGAGGGAACTTTTCACCTTGACAGCTTGGCCCCATCGCACAATTTCGACTGAAAACACTTCCGCATAGGATGCTCTCGTGTTGCCTCACATATCAGCCCTTTCGCCTATCCTGTCTCCTTGTACTCACCTCCTCTTGTTGTAATTAGATAAATGACAGTGTTTCCCCCAGGAATTTCTCCAGCAGCGGTGCTTGGGGCCGTCAAATTGTTGCACTTAGGCCTAACTTAGTCACGACTTTCTGAGAACAATTTTAACGATGGCATTGACTGTTGAGCTTTTACAGTGCAAGTAGGCCTAATTGTCGTGACGTGAAGATGTTGCAGTGGTGCTGAAAATGTGGCTGATGAACACATTGTGTGCCTCTCAACTTCTCTCCTCGATGCTCAATCCTCCAGGCTCGTTCCCACTGATCTATAACTAACACTGGATAGACTATCCCATTGTTGCCGCCCCATCATTCTTTATGTAGATCAGTGAGGACGAGGACAGAGGAAGGAAGGGAGGATGCATAAAAGACAAAATGAGAGGCACCCATTGTAGGCGAAACACTGAATGAGACATCCTCGATGACAAAGAGCTCTGAAGGATTTCTGGGGCACGAGCAGGAGGACCGAGGGTTGAGGGATGAGGAGAGAGGCCACATGAGAATCGAGCTTTGGGATGCAGCCATTGTGTCCACTACCATGGCAACCTTGACAGGGACTAAGGAGGCGGACAAACAAGGTTGCCACTCAGCAGCCCCCTCACCCTGAACAACTGCATCCTATCCCATCCATAGTATTCTATTGATATTCATAAAATGCAGTTGCATTTTTCAATGCCGTTATACTGCAGTTGTTCTATTACCATGTCCATGTCATTGCAGTAAAGTGCATGCAGTGAATTGCAGTTTATCACCAACAAAATATTGCATTGAACTGCAAACAATTCTTCCAAAAAAAAAAAAAACGTTGATATACTTTGACTTAGCTCTATTTCAGGAGTAGACCAACCATGAATAAAGATGATAATAAACCAATGACAGTAACAATGATGACAATAAACCAAAACCATGTCCAGAACCACGAGCCTGGTGTTCAAGTGGGTGGGATATTGTTTAAGATAAATCTGCTATGGCCTAACCATAACCATAACCTTGTCTGCTGTGGGCCTACTCTATTTTTTTATTATTAGGCTAGGCTATTCTTCACCACTAGAGGGCTTCCAAACACAATGTTCGCTCTGATGTTAAAAACCAGAGCAAAACCTCTGGCCCACTCTGGTCTGCTGTTTGTCCAGAGTGAGTGACTTGGCTTTGAGCTTTTGAGGTAGATAGCCAGGCCCCCGTGTTTTCATGTAGAAGCGAAATTTAGAACTCAGCTCCCGCTTAATTAAACAAAGCAAAGTTTTGGGTCTGTAAGTCACCGTGAAAACGGGGACATTTCCGGGGACAGTTCCAGCTGGGGACAGGTCACCGAAACTGGTGACTGCCCCCGGAGACCGGGAGCGTCTGTTCAGGGGGACGAACAGTCTGTGCAGAATGAGGATGGGATTAGGTCTATGCTATGACTGTAAAACTGAAACTGTCAATCTGAATTTCAGAAAGTTATATGTTAAAAGTAACCTACTAATTGCCAACGCCCCGCGAAGGCCCTTTGCCAATGACATCTCTCACAGCCAATGAGAGCCAGGTTTGTTCGTCGTGACGACGGCCCATGACGCATAGCTTAGTGCTAGGAAGTTTCGACAAGCAGCAGAGCACTGTGTAGCTTGGTGACAGATACTGAGCCTACTACTCTGAAGACAGTCTTACTTGGGCACTCGGCAGAATTGTATTTTAACTGTAACGTAAAGGCTACTTGTGGCCAGCAACGACCACCTGGCTTCGTGACACCCAGTTAATCAGCTACCCAGAGAGGGCTAACTTATCTCTACTAAGCCAGTGTCGTCTGGGAGCTACAGACAGAATAGCCTGACATTAAACCAAAGTAGCTAGCTGTCCAGCCCAACTCGGCTCATCTCATACATTTATTAATATGGGGTCCAGAGCTTCGTCATTACTCAGAGAGGAGGACATCGAAGAAATCAAGAAGGAGACTGGATGTAAGTCCCTGATTGTGTGTAGCAGCTAGATGTTATGTGTTTGCATCCATTTATTATAATAGCTGAATGCTAGCTGACAAGTTAGCTATTCAGTCTTTTCTCGTGATGTTGCGCAAGATTGTCTAGCTGCTAGTTGGGGAATGCTTTACAGTGAATCTTGGCACAAATGTTCGTGGAATCTTATGTAGCTGCTAACGTTAATGCGCGTAATATGTAAAGCAACGCACGTTTGCCATTAAGCAGCAAACGTTACTTTGAGGTGTGAAGGTAACCAGCTAACGTTTGCTAAGTGGTGAGATATCGTCAGCTATCTCACCCGGCGGTAACATTGCTGTAGTTGGAGTTAACGTATGCAGCATTAATTCTGATATCTGTGCAGCATAACAGTTACACATTGAGACCAACGTTACGTTACCTTTGTCACCCTTCATCGGTCAAAGTGACCCTCTCTGTAAGCATATTCAGTAATGTTAACGTTAGGTGGTGTCAACATCAGAGTTAATTTACCTACATCATTTGAATATTCTTTCATTAATTGATTAAAGACAGGCACTACACATAGATGGCGTCAATGTGGTCAACAGACTGAAAGTATGCAAATATGTACTACGTGTTCTGTGCTGTTTGTTATGAGTTGTGTTGCTCGAGAACCGCTGGTCCTGTAGCTGGAGGCTTCAGAAATGGCACCCACCATAGTTTTAGCTTGCAGGGCCTCCTTACACCAAACAACTTGGGCAAGATTCTAGATGTAGTCTTTTAACTAATGCTCCCCTTCAAGCTTTACTCAAACGACTACAATCTTTCAAGATTTTGCTCCCAAATGTTGTCAAAGTTGTTTTGTGCAAGGAGGCCCTCAGTTGCGATGCAATCATACTAAAGCCCACAGCAATGTAATGGGCTTTGGTGAGAGTTTATTTGAGGCTGAAGGTTACTGCCCTGGACTTGTGCTAGAAAAGCTTTGAGCGACTGGAAACTACACTTTCTCGGCACGTTAAAAATAAATGCCTCTCCAGCCATCAGATGTGGTGGCGTTAGTGTTGTGGCATCAGTCTTAGCTTTTCATGTGGCCAACTTGATTCACTTTGGGAGGCTCTGTGTGCACAGGCCTACGCTCACAACACTTTCAGGGGAACCATTTGAACTTCCCCTATTGATTGTCTAGTTTGAACGAAGGCTAATATATTATAGTTTAGAAACTCTGTGGGTCTAGGGGCTTTGTCAACTCTGTCATTGTTTTCTTCTGATGTTAAACTGTTCCACCACTAAGTGCACAACATTGTCATTCACTCTTAACTCAAGTCTGTTATCTTCGCTGTTTCATGTTGTGATTGTGTAACTCATTTCCTTCGGAGTGTGTGTGAGGGAGAAGTAGAAACAGATTGAATCAACTGCTTTGGTAGTGTTAGAGTGATGGGGGTTGAGGGAGTAGCAAGTACAAGTGGGAGTCTTCTGACCTCCCTGGTCAAATTTCCACCTCTGGGAACCGGACCAACCTGTTGAAATTCCGTGACTGAGAATTAATGATTCTGACCACTCCCCTTTCAGACCCTTGAGAGGGGAGGCGGTTAATCTTACCCATTTACAGTCTTGCCTCTATACACAATCATAATGGGATTATGTTTTATTGCATAGTTTCATTCAACATAGGATTTTGAAATCACCTTTCATCTTGTAACTTAATTGCAATGGAAAAACTATGCTTCATCCACATAATCTCTTCCTCCACACCTTTTCTTTCTCTTACAGTCTCCCATAGTCAGATCACGCGTCTCTATAGCCGATTCCACAGCCTAGACAAAGGAGAGAATGGGGCGCTCAGGTAAGATATGCATTCACCCACAACACTGAACTTCGTACCCGGTCATCAAGCAGACCCATGAGAACACCCCTGAACTACCCACAGCCCCCTTCCTCAATTGCACCTTACAGATGACACACTCACCACCTCTTTACCAAGTGTTTGTGACATGACAGTTACACCCCCAAATGCCTGACAGAAACATAATGTCTGATGTATGGATGAAGCCACATGCCATATGACTCTCAACTCATGCTTCTCTAAATGAGTGTAGGCTTACAATTAGGGTTGTGCAACAATATGGTGGCCAGTTTGAATTAAGAACTAGCCGAGCGTGAACAGTGGAGTTTGCACTAGCTTTTGGTAATGGTAGATGAAGAGGATAGTTTCAGCTGAGCATGATGACAAGAGTGAACTTCCGGAGGTTGTCTGTGTAGAGTAAGTTATTAAGTCTTATTCAAATGTCCAGTCTATTAAATCCTGGACAATTGTAGCCTATTCGCCACACTTTTGTTCATAATTACCCAGTCTGGCTCCAAAAGAACCATTTGGTGTTAATATTTTACATGTCAAACCTGACTTCTGTGAGCTGCTGCCAACCATGGAAACTGTAGACGTGCTAGGAGTGTAATAGGTTAGGCGCTAGAAATGCCAGTATGCCCTCCTGCTTTTGTTTAATTTGGAAATGCATGCAATGCCTAGTATAAATATTCTTTGTCAGAATGTTTTCTGAGGGTGAAACCTTAATCTAGGGGGATTGTTTTGTGCTTTGATGGATGCAGATATGAAATAGCGTGACTTGTGTGACTGGATTGTCCAAACAAAACCTCTATTCAGCTGACTTCCAGTGTTTAGGGAACTTGGGTGATGGCAAGTTGGAAGCATCAAGTTTGTTTATATAAATCTAACCATTGTCATGTAAGTTCTTTTGAAGTCCAAAGTTTTGTTTAAGTTGGTTATAGCATTTTAAGCACTGTTTAAACCCTTTGATCATCTTGTGAACATTCATCAGGGCATACAGTAACTAGAAGGATAGACCCATCCAGTTAGACTATTAACTTTATGGACTTGTCCGTGGATATTTATATTGTTCTAGAAAGATCGAGAGAGCATACCTGACTTGAAACATTCAATACCGTTAGTGTACAGAGCAGTGAGAGAATGTTTCTGCATAATGTTTGATGTTTCTATTATGGGCATGGCAGTCTACAGAACAAAAGAACAGGACGATAAGTTTGTTTTGAGTCACAACAGGAAGATATTTCCTTTGAAACACCTGAGATCCCACTGAGTCCCCTCTGGTGTTTCTTTGTTAAACATTGAGCTGGTGCCACTACCGTCGCTGTAAAGCGGAAGTGCCATTCAAGGCAACATGGTGTAGCTCTTGTGTGGCGTGTTTGTTGGTCATGCCAAGGTGACTCTGCGTAATCGTTCATTAGTTGCCACAACATTGTCTTAGGAGCTGGGTTGTTTCTTTGTTTTTGTTTCCTAGTCAGGGGTATCTGGTTGAAACGTGTAAACACTAGGGGTGTAACAGTACACAAAAATTTGGTTCGTGCCTCGGTGTTGAAGCCACAGTTTGATCAAATTTTAGAATAGAATAGAATAAAATAAGTCTTTAAATGTCCACCTGGGTGGAAAATTGTCTTTGGCTCACCAAAACACAGAATAAACAAACACATTTCTCAATAGACACTAACTGGACATACAGCAACTAAACATACAGCAACATACAGCAACTGGACATATAGCAGAGCAAACATCAATGGCTATAAAATCAGTATAAAATGAAATAAATAAGAGCAGTTCTTGCTGTCAGGGGATTCACTTTGAGTTGATTATATTAATGGCATTTGGGATAAAGGATTTTTTGAAAATGCCTTTAGCCAGTGGGACTTTAGAAGTTCAAAGTGGCTACAAAGGGGATGGGAGGCATCAGCTACTATTCTTCTGGCTTTCCTTTTCAACCTGTCAGTATAGAGGTAGGTTAGCTGTTTTGGGGGTTTTCTCACTATTTTGCTTGCCATTGACACAACCCTGTTTAGTTTAGTCTTACACTTGCTGTTTAAGTGCCCAAAGCAAGCAGGTTTTAGTACAATAAGCGTGTAAGTACTGCTAGCCTAACATTCATTTACATTATATCTGATGCTAAACACACACAGCAGGGAAAGTATTCTGTTTTTTTGTATGGTCTGCATGCAGAAAAGCCTGCTTGACTGCATTCAGTACATTAGGCACATATCTGTATTGATCCTAACGTCTTGTGCCTAAACGGCTCGGTAAGAATATGTCTACCTTTACATCCCTAGTAAACACAGACCCTCTTGATGGCTGTGGCAAGATATTTGGCAGACATTTCCTCCAGATTACATGCTACAGACTTGTTCACCCACTCACTCTCTGATAAATCTTACCTTCTCTTTTTCTGTCCCTCAGCCGAGAAGACTTCCAAAGGATCCCTGAGTTGGCGATTAATCCTCTAGGTGACCGCATAATCAATGCCTTCTTTCCAGAAGGGTGAGTGTTCAAAGGTTTCCACAGAGGGCCAGATCTTGTCACCTATAGATAGTTTGATTGTCATGAATATCACTGCATCTATGAAGATATAAAGATGTCTACAGAGTACAGACATAACAAGAGGAAGTGTTGACCCAATAAGTTGCCTTACACAACCACATGATAGTTCTCAATGCCATTGGAAATGCTGAGGGTTTAGCTGTCCACTTTCTGCTGAACTTAGAATACCCCGGAAAAAGGCCTCACTCCACAGCCTTACAGAACTAAGGCCCGGAGGTCTGTGGCTTGTTCCATTTGGGCGTTTTGTTTATTAGTTTTTGACCGTCCTGACTGTTGCCTTTGAAGCCCAATACATTTCGAGACTACGTGCCCTCAAGCGTATCATTACTCTCCCAGAAAAATCCGGCCTGTAGGCGGGTTAATTGCAGCCATTGCGTCTAATGGTTTATGGTGTTTACGCGGTTCTCCCTCTTTCTTGTTTTGTTTGGTTTAGAGGAACCTTAATTTAGAGTATGGATTTCTGTAGCAGTGCCAAAGAACTGCAAACCACACACACACACACACACACAAGAAAACATAAACCACCTCAAGGTGAAATTGGCACAGCTTTGTGTCTGCATGCAATCAGCCTCACTGTCAGCTGCACTTCAAGTAGGGTTGACAGCCTATCTTGGCAGACCCTGAGCCGTAAACCATGCTGTCCTTGCCTCTTCATCCGCTGCTTAAATGAAGGCGCGTGCTGACAGTGGTCCAGTCTCTAATTTGAGCATGCAACCGTGTACTTTTCCAAACGCTGAGGTTCCAGCTGAGCACAGCTTAAGAGACGAGTTCATGTGTGCCTCGGGCCCAAACGGAAGAGATGTGCTGTTTGCTTGGCGATACTGAAATGTGAGCGCGGTTCCAGTTTGGTCCTTAGCCCGGTCTGGCCGAAGCATGAGTCATGCTGATGAGGAGAATCTCTCAGACGGATGAGGTTTTCTCCACGGAGGTGCGCAGGGTACTTGAAAAGGGAGTCTGCCAGGTCTGCCTCTTGATCTGAGGAGAGCAAGGAGAGATAAACAGCTGTCTGAAGATGCGATAGATGCGTCACACAAATCACTGTTTACGTCTGCTGTGAAGATGGTCACACACACTGATGTGTTCAGAGCGAGTAGCTGTTATTGAGTGATGGTCATTGTCATTGTTCTGTTTGCCTCTCAGCGAGGACCAGGTGAACTTCCGCGGCTTCATGCGGACGCTGGCTCACTTCCGGCCCGTGGAGGACAACGAAAAGAACAAGGACCCGGATGCTGGAGAGCCCCTCAACAGCAGGAGCAATAAGCTGCTCTGTGAGTTTTGCATTTGCATCACACCAACAACGGCCCCTCTCCAGTACTTCTCTACCCACACTGATTCACTGCTGTTACCTGGCAAACTGGTTTATTTCATTCGATTGTGCTTAGCATCTCTGCCATTGTCACATCTTGCAACATCCATGTCTCCTCTTAACGAGGACAACTGTCAAATTTGTCCTTCGTCTTCAGTTTCAAGTTTCAAAACAAACCACACTGACTACTTGCCTAATGTGCTCTTTCTCATCTTTCTCTTGCGCACTCTCTCTCTCTCTCCCTCTCCCTATTGCAGTTGCTTTCCGGTTGTACGATCTGGACAGAGATGACAAAATCTCCAGAGATGAGCTCTTACAGGTTAGAGTATTTCCTTCTAATGCTGAGCAGAATTGGCAATCCAGGTCTAAATCCATCTGTCAAGGATGTGCGAAAGAGTGAGGCTTTTGTTTTCGGGAAACAAAGACCTCATACCTGCAAGGTCACCGGAGACCATTGACCATTGTCGATTGTAATTCTGGGTGTGATTTTGGTACATTTCTTCTCATGGAAATAGTGAGCCATTGTCTGTAGAGAATCGAAAAACAGGAGTTTACATGGACTTGATGACTCATCATTACAAGCAGGCCTGGCATGATGTCACTCTGTCTCATATAGTGTCACTCTGTATTTGTCACCACTCCTCACCTCTTGTCCCATGCAACGACTTTTGGAGTTGGCAGCTGTGGTGAAGGTGGTTCAGTTGGGACGGTGACACATCTTATCATGTATTTACCCTTAGCTTGCAGTCTGGGGACAGAGGATTAACTGTCTGCCAGACTTTATCTGCCATCCTCAGCTATCTGCTGTGGTAAACCCTGTTCAGTGCCTCATGGCAAACCTCTTTGGAGGGCTTCCATATCCACCCGCAAGGCTAAAGCTTTTGCTGTGAATGTCTTTCGTCATAATGCTAGCATTATTGTCATAGCATAGACAGAGAAGGAAGTCCAGGCTTCTACGCTGTCAGTAACTCTTGTGTTTATGCTATTGTTTGCAGGTCCTTAGAATGATGGTGGGCGTGAACATTTCAGACGAGCAGCTGGGCAGTATCGCTGATAGAACCATCCAGGAAGCTGACACCAACGGAGATATGTGCATCTCCTTCAGCGAGTTCATCAAGGTGGGCCAAAGCACACTCTCTCTTTGGCACCCATACTCGACACGATTATGTTTGTCTTTGGCTTTGACTTTGCATATACCGGTAAACGAAAATATGTCACTCTTACACTTGGACGATCCAGTCATGTCTTTCCTGTGACAGAGTGACAGAACCTCACTGATGATGTCCCTGACCTCCTCCTAGGTGTTGGAGAAGGTTGACGTGGAGCAGAAGATGAGCATCCGATTCCTGCACTAAGAGACGGCGCTGTCGACTGGATTGGATGTCACCCATGCCAGTTAAAGCAGCAACACCCAACTCCCCTTCCCACCCCTTCATCTCAATACGCCGGGCCGCCTAAGCCCTGCAGCACATGCTTTCTGAGCGTCTGGTAGCTAGTTCTCAGTTCTTCAGACTCTCTGCCTTGCACTGCTGTGTGTGAAACAAAGGGAATACTCGCGTGCCTTGGAATTTGATTTCTTACCAACGCCATGGTTATCCCTTGCCTCGCCTTCAACCCCCGTGTGTGAACCCTTATTTATTGTAGATCTCCATCCCATTGGTGATTATGTAAGTGGTCCTAGCAGTGGAAAATTACCGTACACGACTCCGTTTTTCAGTGAAACAGAAATACCTTAAAGGCTTGTATGTGTATTATCACTGTGGCAGGTGTTGTGCAGGCAGAATGTTGTCTTGTCTTTTTAAGGCCAAACCTAGTCAGCTAGAGGAGATGAGTTATTTATTAACAGTCAGGGAACAGCATTGCTTTTGCAGGGCTGATTTGTGTCCCAGTCAGAAATGTCTTGAGTTATCACTCCAGATATCAGTTCATTGAGCAAGTTTTCTTTTTGCCACTTCTGTTATCATGGCTTAAATTGCATTTGTGATCATTCTTTACATTTCATTTTTTTTTTGCATACATGCTGCAAGGCTGGTCTAGCTTCCCTCCCTTTTGCCAAGTGACTTTAAACGGTAGAGAAGGCAACAGATGGCATGAAAACAGACATTTCAGGAAGTGTGTCATTGCCAGGTTTTGTACGTATCTACAGTAACCCTCCTTCCTCCAGTGTTCTCTGGTCAGAGCATTCCAGGGACTCCTGGTTCATTCTGAGGTCTGTAGATCTTAAATGAAGGGCCCATCAGTTTGAAGTGAAAAAAAAAAATGCCATGGTCCAACTTCAATTTTGTGTCCTGGATTTATGTACAATATTATTTTAGTCCAATGAAGTGCCATGCTACCACTCCATGCTTTTCCTTGATCACATGGTTTCACTCAGAGCCAAATGGCTGTGGTTATCAAGTTCCTTTAAGCGGGGTTGCTTCACTGCCAGTCGCTTTGACTCCCTACAGAGTATTCAACTCACTGCACTGTAGGTGAAATGGTTTGACCTTGGCCAGGTGTAGTCCACGATGGCAAAGTGCAGGGATCAAGGTCAGTACCACCTCATCCCAGAGAAGTGACTCTTATCTGTCAGCAGTAGATGAAAATTCTAGATTACATTTTCAGTTGAGATCAAATACCTTGTTTGTGAAATATATATATATATATCTATACACACTGTTTTTATAAATATAGACTATAACAGTAGTTATGAAGTAGACCCAGGTACTTTAACAGTGGGCTGTGACCAAGTTTCAGTTGCTGGAAGTTGTCCTCTATGTATTGTGGATGAGGACAAATGGAAAATGTAACTTTTGAAGCTACATTTATGAATTGTGTCAGCCTCTTTTAAGAGATCACCAAGACATATTTTAAGTTATCAGCAGCTATGCATTGATGCTGAAAGAGTTTGAAGAGTCTTTTAAATTAGTTTTATGAATCAAATGTGATTTACCAATCATACACAAATGGGAAAATGTAAAGAAATCTACTCTTAGTTGTGAGGATATCACTGATGAATGGTGTAATGTTTTTGATTAAAATAAAGTACAAGTGCCATACTTGTTTGGAGTGTCATACAGTTGAATGGAAGAAATGTTATCAATTACTGTATAATTGACCTTTCGTATTATTTCATTATTTACATTTTAATGACAGTACTGTGGTAATGTACCAATCATTCATTGCCATTTATCGGATGATATTGAGTATTACAATCACTCTCCTGATTACATCACCATTTTATGTTAAACCTCCTACTGTACCCTGTGAGAGCTCATGGGGCTGATTCATGGTAACTGGGTTATTGTCCCGAGCTCTGCTCTTCAGAAGGATCTTGAAGTGAGTATGTCATGCCCTCTTGTGGCTTCTTAGTTTTCATTGTCAGTTTGTCACCCCTCCAGGAAGTAATGTTTCACTGTGGTTTGTCTGTCCATCCATCAAGTTCAAGATTATACAAAAACTACAGGCCCGATTTCTGTGAAAGTTAGTGACATGGTAGCATGGTCCAAGAACGAACCCATAATATTTCGGCACAAATCCGACTCATAGGCCAACTATTGCAATGTAGTTTTGCAACTGTTGTGCCATTTGGCATTCACCTCTGGTTTGTCCCCCAGTGAAATGCATTTCATGGCAGTCTCACCCAAAACAGTGCCTCTAGAGTTTATGAAATAATGTGTTCTTAACAAATGTGATTAATGCATCAGACCAGTGATGTATTTTCTTATCAAGCTGATTGCCTAAAGGTAAGGTACATATGATAATTAATGCTTAATGTAACGCAAGCTTGACTTGCATACACCAGAGCTATTGTATGGCCTTAGAGGAGGTCTGCTGTCTGAGTGCTTTTCCAATTCTGGATGTTCTCACTGAGCCTCTTTGTAGGAATGCCTTTTTGTTACATGTTGGCCAGTACGTAAAATGTTTCCATTAGTTCTCTTTGGCTATCTTACCTTATACTGACCCCTACATTAAGAATATTTAGCCAGCGGGGTGAGATTCCCTGCACTTGCCATGGCAAAATATTCTAAAAATGATCTGCTCCATCTAATCTACTGGTGAGCTCCCTCACTTGATCAGAGAAGACCTAAGGAGACGAGCTCTGACTTCATTGTCGTGGGTGAGTGGGTTGGTTGAGGGCGGGTCTTTGATTTTGACTGATGTGTCTGTGGCGCAATACGCTTCAGTTATACGAACAGCGAAAATGACATGTGTTTGAGCGGAAGGACGAGCGGTGTAGCATAACGGGAGAGTAATGGCGTAGTTGCAGCCCTCACGGGCCGGGCGAAAAGAATAGCCTGGCCCGTGAGGACTACCCTGTAGAGAAACCGAGCAAACATGTTCCTGTGATCCAGCGACACCGTTTCTGCGCGTTGTAATTGTAGCGGTATGTATAGTCTACGTTTTGTTACATTGTAACAATCGGCTTCATGTAATCCTTTGTTTACCAGTGTGGCTATTGAATATCATAGTTCACCTATAAAAGCTATTAGACGGTGTGCTAATTTAAAGCAAAACCTGGCTAAGATCCATGAATATATGTTCTGGTTTGAGCCGTGTTGTAGAAAATATTTCCCTAGGTAATTGGTGGTAAGTTATTTTTGCTGTTGCAGGCTATTTAGTTACAAATGTCTACAGTCTCAGTCGTTGTCATTTGACTAACCATGATATCTAGGTCTCTGTAGGCTATCTTATACGATTGCACGACTTTTAATTAGCCTTCATTAGGCTGTTTATTTGTATGTTTATTGCTGCTTTTGGCGCAAAATATAACGCGCTTTTCTCACACCAAAATGTTTTAATTTTCAGAACCCTGTTGCCTTGTTTCTCACTTCACGGGAAAACTATTTCAGTCATCCCAAATGTCATCAATATCATGGCCATCATTTACATATTCAAGAGGGTAAGTGAAAGTCAGACTTCTTGATTTAAGACAAAGTCGTGTCCACATTGAGGATTTTTGGCTCAAAGCTCATACAGCTATTTTTATCCACAGCTCAAGTACATTCCAAAGCCCATCTCCAGTCCTGTGCTGCCCTCAGAAAGATGTGTTGCTCTATTTTTGACAAAGGATGCATACTCAAGAGGACCAACAGAGATGCAAGGTCTGCAGTGATCAAGTTGAAAGATGAAACACCCAAGGTCAAGTGCTGGGCTGAGAAAAATGGTGATCACTGCAGGTCACTACATTTCCATGAAACCAAATATGCCCTTCCAGCTGCCCCACCTTGTCAAAACACAGTGCTGGAGGGACCAACATGTAGCTTCTAGTCTATTCATGGGTTTCATCAGGTCCCTTTCCACAGGTGTATTAATCAAGCACCATACAGTCTGCATTGTTAATCAAGGTGCTTGATTCTATACACCTGTGGAAAGGGACCTGATGAAACCCATGAATACAATTAATTGTAACACCAGTGGGAGTTTTATAGTAGCAGATTGGAATTAAGAAATTAGCTTTCTGGTTTCTGTCTTGAATTAGAATCATTTTAATTTGCTTGTTGATGTTATTCCTCACAAAATGTGGCAATGGAATAAGTAGATGGTGGACATCAAACAAGACGTAATTCACTACCTCACTGACAATCATCTGTAAGGCCCCATCCTTCTTGAAGTTGAGGTTTGCATTGTAGAAGAGATAGCATGTGCTGCTTCAAATGGTGATGGTGGACAATCTTAGAATCATGGCATAGATTTTCAACTTGATCTCTGAGGGTATTTTGTAGACACCCCATTCATACCGGTAAACATTCAGTGTCCACCTCATGCATGCATCAGAAAGTTATTCAGGCCAAGATGGTATTTTCTTCATTTGTTCATAGAGGTATATTATCCATATCCTGGATAAATCCACATAATTCAGTTTGATTCAAAATGACATAGGAAACCGAGTCGAAGATTGTATGGTTAAGGTAAAATAGTGGGTGATTAAGTTTGTGCAAATGTTATACTTGTTAACAATGATTTTGAGATAGAACTAGTCTAAAGTCCAAGGTCCATATGGTCCACCCTGGATACGGGATTTGTGCAATATGTTTTCCCTCCCTCCCATGTACCTGTAATGGTTTTGATATAAATATGTATATTGTAAACAAGTGACAAGTTGTTCAAATAACAACAAAATCACCAATGTCTTCCATTAAGAAAATGTATAGTCCCATATGCTTATGTAGCGAGCTTTTAGTGCCGACATTATACATGGCCATGCATGAGAGGTTGTGATGCTTGCCGAGTAACATAGTTCTAGTAATATACTTATATATTTTAAGGTGTATACAGTATAGACGGAACAAACTTTAGTTACCAACTGGGATGTAGCATCCTTTCCGACATTAGTCTGAGATTGCTCCAAAAGTGGGGACTCCCTATGTCTTTGTCTGTCCATCTCAAACCACATAGCCAGGCCTCTTGTAAAAGTCATGTTCGCCCTTTTTGGGTGAGCAGGAGAGAGTAGCCGCTCGACCCCAAAGGCATAAAGACACTACAAGTTTGACCTTGCCCACAGCTGACTTGCATGCCCATTTTCACATTCCCAGAGATAGACGTTATAGTGCTGTTGTCAGATTTATGTGTTTGGCATGATTGTGGTTGGTGGTAGTATAATTGCAGTTTGTAGGGTTGTTCAAGTGATCCATGCTGTACCAAAAGCCTGCTATAAGCATTTCCTCAAATCTATGAGACTAGATCACCATAGATGGTTTTGTAGCAAATTTCCCCACATGTACAGTAGACCTCCTTCAATTTAATTCATTTTGAGAGTAGCACATTCAGAGAGTAATTAATGTAATGCCTGACACAGTATGCTCCATGGTAGTTTTAAAGATAAGAGTTTACCCTCTGACTTATCTTCAGTCCTTACTGTATTTTTGCCCCAAATATTACTGAAAACAAATGTAATTTTAGTATTGGAAGTCTTTAAATATTATATCTCCTCGGTTGAGCCGCTTGGTCAGTGAGGGTTTGCTAATGTAAATGTTAAAAATCTGCATAATCGATTGCTGTTTGGTGGCATGATTCAAAGCAATCCAGACCAGTCTTTATTGCACACTTCCTAACACCCCCTCCAGACTCATTCGGGGATGTATTCTTAGTTGGTAGATTACTAAAGTAGGTTAGATGGCCTAGATTCAGAATAGCACAGAATTTAACACTAGGTAAACAGTAGATTATTAGAGTATTAACAATATTGAGCTCAATTATTTAAATATTGTCATGTATATAAATACCTCAATGATTGGAAAGCAGCAAAAGATTTAAAATTAGTAATACAATCTAAGCCATAGCATATGTAAAGTAGTGTTAGGAGCAATACAAATATTCTGCATGATTTTAGTGCCAGTTTTGGTTTAAATGAGCTGTTGTGGAATGGAAACCCGTAGCATATAATAGCTGTGTGTGTTGAAAAGAATTGCATTGTGCAATTGAATTGCATTGATAGCTGATGTTGAAGGCATCGATACTTATGGTGGCATGGAGAGGTTCGGAAATCTCTTCTATGGGATAATGGATTCAAGAATACATGTGGCGAAGAAACTGAAACCACAATGTTTTGGAAGCTTGCCGTGTGAATTTTCTTTTGTAGTTGAGAACAGAACAATATTTTCAAAAGTACCATTATTAGAAAAAAGGGCCTGTTGAGTATGCAAAGGGCAGTCCCTTTTGACATTCCAGCATGTGTCCGTAGCATGTTTACATCATGATAACATTAAAACAGGATCATCATCATCATCAAATGCACATGAATAATATGCATTGTATCTTAACCAAAAGCAATAGAACATGTGTAGTGGTCTTGCTAGTACAATTACTAGTATTTTCTGGATGAACACACTAAACTGTATGTCCACAGTCACCGTGGTAACAGAGCATTCTCTGTGACCACGATGGCCAAAGGGAGTTGGCCCTGTGACAGCATGATGATCTCCCTGAAATGCTGCTTCAAGATGGAAGGCGACAAGGATATGACTCATAAAGCACTTTCCCTCATCTGTACTGTACAGTGAGAAACACTTCACATAAATTGTAATCTCATGACATCGCAAAGTCAACCCCTCTACGATCAATTATGGACATGATGTTGTGAAACTATCTATGAATTAATATAGTCTCAGTATAGGAATGCAGTGGAAATAGTGTTTGCATGATGGAGCAACTTATGAAATGTGTAGTACTGCATGCAATAATGACATTTTTGTATGACTATTTGAATATGACTTAAAAATAATCATTGCTTGGAAAATCGATTGGTAACTACAGCATTGTTGTGAAAAGAATTTTGTGTCAAAACGAAAATCTCCCAACATTACACCTTGTTATTTGCTAATTTGTGGAGGATGCAACATTTTTTTTTATGAAATTACAGAAAAGTCAATGTAACTGATTCACTGCAAGTTTGTTAGTATCACAGTAAGATCAAGATTGCCTCAAATTGAACATAAATCAGTTGTTCTAGCTTAAAAATGGAAAACTATTAGTATCACATTTGCAATATTTTCCTTGGTCCTGATTTGACCATAAATCTGTACTTGTTTGTATTACGTAATGGCACAAAATTTGGTATAGTGACCCAAAAATGTGGATAATTATCTGTTGTAGCTCACTGTAATGTCATTTTGCAAAGCTTATTAACAGATGAATGTTTATGTTTAAGAAAGGCACAATTGGAACAGTTGGAAATTGGTGAAATTTTGTTGTGAAACTCTAAATGAAAAGACTGTAGGTTTTGTCTAAACTATGCACTTAAGAGAGGCACCAAGCATGCTAAGATGAGCCTCTTAACCATTTTTGTTAAAAGTGAAGAAAATGCATCACATATGTAGCAATAAAAAGCAGCATGGTGCCAATCATACAAATGACCTGTTGTAATTTGTGTGTCACTGTCTTTTCAGTGTTTTTAAGATGATATGGCTATAGTTAGAGCAGCAGTCTAACAAAACACTAATGTTATGGTTATAGTATTTGGCAGACACTTTTGTCCAAAGCGCCTTCAAGTATATGAACACTATACAAAAACAATAGTTTCAAATGAAGTTTAAAAAATCTACATTAAGCATAATAGTAGTAACAACAATATCAACGATGGAAATTGTGAGTTTTCATGAACAAAACCCATAAACATATAAACCATAGCTCTATAAGAGAATTGATTAACTATGTGTAAGGTAAGTAGATGAGTCTCTAAAGATTTCTCGAAAGTCCTAAATCACAAGAACACAGGCAACTCATTCCACCAACCAGGAACCACAAAGGAAAACAGTCTTGATTGTGACCTCTAAGTGTTAAAGAATAGTGGGCACAGCAGACTCATCATAGGCCAGACTGAGTGTGGGATTTGAATTGAATTCTGGCTGCTATAGGAAGCCAGTGAACAGTAACCAACAGAATTACATGGGTCTTTAGCTGACATGTAGCAACACTCTGAATCATATGTAATGGTCTCTCACTCACTACACACAGGTAAGCCAGCTAGCAATGAATTGCAATTGTTCAGTTGGGAAACAACCATCATGGCTTGTGTAAGACGTTTTGTGCCATTTTGTATCAGATAAGGTCTGATAGATCTGATATTGTAAAGGATAAAACAACATGATTTTGTGACTGATGCTACATGCCCAGTGAAATTCGGTCATCTGTTGTTTTTTAATTCAATTGAACGTTAAATAATATTTTACACAACATATTGCAAATTTAGTAAATTCTAAAATATTCATGTAGTTTAGATAAATGTCACCATAGACCTACATTTTATTACCATCAATTTGAATTGTTTGCAGTTACAGAACAACCACTTTGACCTACAACAAAATGCACATACTTCCACGTCAATACCTATATATTTACACTTTACACAGAATAGGTGATCGAGACTGTTGGACTGTTTGTTCAGCGATAAGGGGACTTCTGTATCGAGGCCTATCTGGCCCATGCCTCTGGTTAATTTCCCCGGCAGAGCAAATCCTTTAGGAGCACCAGTCTCTTCATTTCACTCTCTAGCTCCTGTTTGAGCTGCATATCAACCCAAAGGAAGAGAGGAAAAGAGAGAGTGATATCTTGTTCAACTGAGCTGTTTGACCAGAAAGATGTCATCATTAAATGTACAAATGTGCACAAAGACCATGTTTTCTCACCTTGAAGATTTCCTCCCCAATGGATTTTTGCTCGAAGTTGAGAGTGGATCCTTCCAACATTGTGCTGTTCACTATATTATAACTGCCAATAAGAGTAATGAGAGAGTTCACAAAATTTGCAGCAACTTTTACTTCACACACAAGAAATAAGGTTCCGGCCACTGGGGACTCACAATACAGAAATGTGAAAGAAGTTGATGTATTTACACATGTGTTTCATGGTGTACAAGAATAGCTGTGACATATAGCAGATGATACTGGTCAGCTATTTATGAGAGAGGTGGCATGGGGAAAGAAACTGTTTAGCTTGGGTATGCAGAGTTCTGATCTGGATAGACATCACCTCTTCAATTTCAGCCATCCTTACATCAGAGGACTGTGATTAGATTTGAGAGTTTTTACTGAACGAAGTTTAAACTGGAGAAGGGATGATAATATCTTACCAGTTGATGCGGTCTTTCTGTAGAAGAAAATAGTCACGCACCGCTGACAAATGTGGTGGGGTTGCCTGCAGCACTCCACCAACAACAGAAAAACAGCCAGAGCACTGAAGAGAAGAGTATATACTAAAAGAGAGCAAAGAGAGAAAATGCGGTAAAATAAAACAAAAAAGAGCGACATTACCGAAAATGTATAGCCTATACTGTTGACAAGATTGTCTATACACACCAAGTAGCGAGTGGGCCCTCAAGGCTGGGCTTCTGATCGCCTTTGACAATCACATCTTCAGTGACTTCTGGATGAGGGAGCATAACATTTCACACGATTTCAAGTAACGTTGGGTGTAATTTAATTTAAGTTAAGTACTGTAGACTCCAGCTGCAGTTTCAACTAACCTGTCGTTTTTCTATTATCAAAATTACGTAGGCCTACTTACTTAAACAGATGACAGAGTTCAAGTCAGCATATTCGCCACACACTCCAAGGGAGTCGCCCAGGATTACATTGCATTTTGCACAAAGTAACACTAGGGTGCTTTTGTAATCAATTTTGCCGTTTATGGTTGCATCCAAATTAACATCCTTGAATTTCTCTAATATAACGCTGGATAGAGAACAATCGGTGTTGCTGACAGAATTAAACGAGCTGTGTTGGCTGCATGACATCTTCTCTCGATAAAAATCAATGATTCGTGGCTAAGAATCTACATTTGTAAATACATCGTTGTATTTCAAACAAATACCGCGCTCTCTTCCTGTTGTACTTCTTCTGCTAGGGGCGCTGGGAACAACATAACGTAATGGTATACTGCCACCTATGGATATCGTGCCCGAAGGAGACAAAAACATATCAAGAAAAGTATGGCTCCACATTAATCTTGTATTCAAGATCTCCAACATTGCTTTATGTTATCTCTTAAATATCAGCCAATGTTTTTCCTCAGGGGACCAGAAGTAAAAACAAAAACATTTTGAATGCATTCTGCGTTTCCAGAAATCGCCGCGAGATGGCGATCAACCCATTGAAGAGCCGAGACGGGGGCGTGTCGCTTGAAGAATTTCGTCGTAGGACATAATAATTTCACCAATCAGTGTGAAGGAGCGGCATGGTTTGAAAGTAGCTCTGGTTTCAACCGTCAGGCGCGTCTTCTGTCGGAAACTGCAGAACACATACACACTTTTCACATATCTGCGAACTACTATTAAGGTTGCTAAAACAGCTGTCAGTACAATGGATCTGGATAATCTAAAGTACACCGAATTGCGGCGACTTGCTAAAGAAGTTGGACTCAAGGCTAATCTGAAGGTAACGTTATGTTTCATACAATGTTAATGTTAACCTTTTGAAAGTCGTGTTTTCAGTTTACAGATGGTGCTAACGTTAATTTAGCGTACAATGGCCCGGTGTGCTAGCTAAAATTAACTATAGCTGATGTTGACTATTCGTTGAATACCTTTGTTCTCGATACTGCCACAAATACAGTTCTCAGAACTGCTTTTTATTTGTTGGCTTGCGAATGGTCTTGCTAGCATTAGCTACATTAGCCAAATTGAATTGTGCTAACGTTAAAGCATGGCTTTGTTTTGTTTACGACGCTCCATTCATTTCAGTTTGAATTATCTTGTAACCAACAGGCAGACAAACTCTTGAAGGCCTTGAAACAACATTACGAACAACAGGAGAGGAACCTCTCAGAAAATGTAAGATGTGATTTTAGTATAACCTTTTGAGTAGTCACTGCTAGCAGTCTTCATAATCATGTTTGCATTGCGTTAACGTTAATTACGATGTGTGTGAATTTAGCCAACATGGAATTAGTTGAGCATTACATGTTGAGAGATGTTTCTAGGAGAATGAGGTAAACGAGAAGATCTCCGATGAGGACAATAATGATTCCATCCAGAACGTCTCTGAGCCAGAACCAGCTGGTTTTGTGACAAAACGTCGGGGCAGGCCGCCGAAGACCAAAAGGAAGCACGATGATATTGCCGAATCTGATCCAAAGTTATCACCGAGTCCTGTTAAGGTAAATGTTATTTTAACATAGGTGGACATACGTTGCTTTTCATGCTTCACAATGGCTATTGTCAGTCATTCCTCTTGGAAACAACTCACTGATTCTTGAGAATTTGCCTAAAACATGTCTCACTAAGAAAAGTGCTGATTCTGTTGGAAATTAATACCATTTCCATGAACAAAAAGAATCAAGGTTATAATCAGGGGGTCCTTTGCACAAATGTGAGGTTCTTTTAAAGGTTTATTTTATTTTTGTATTCATTTAATGATTATATGCTGGCCCATACCCTACAAAATCAGTTGTCCTCGAATAGGAGATAATCATTTTGACTTGATTAAAAACACTAAAAGCAATCATTTAATTTAATGATATCTTTACCACATGAAAGAGTACATTGTATTATGTATTAGAAACTCCAAACAGTACGTTTTGAGCAATATTTACTATTATTTCGTGGCTGCTCAAAATGTGTCCCACATTTTCGTCACCACCGTCAGATATTTATAAAAGGCAATAAAATCAGGCAACTACAAGATCAACTACATTCTTGAGGACCTCATTTTCAAACCTTCAGCCGTACTGCATGCTTTAGGATCACTCAAACTCCCATTAGTTTGCTATTTTCTCTTAAAGTTGTTCATATTTTTGGACACTGCTACTGTCACAACCATAACATGTCAACACCGTCTCTTTTGTATACAAAATATTAGATTAGATTATAAAATAAATGTTTACTTTTTAAGAAGAGGTTTGAAGTAGCCAGCAATAGGATGCAAACAGGGTGGATAATGTGAACAATTCATGCATATCATGTGAAAGAGTAGATTTTTGTCACCACCGTCAGATGTCACCCACCGTCAGGTTTTCTGCTTAACGGTGGTGAAAAAAGCCTCCAAATGGTCCTCAACGGAGGCTTTTTGGACCAAATAGTTAAATAAAGTTGTCAAGCAAGACTTGAGTGGTATTCATTTCGGAATTTTGTGTTGTAATGAAACCACTGTCAACACCGTCAGATTAGTGTCACACCGTCAGATTCATTTTTTATTTGTTTTAAATAAATATGCTTACAATATGTTTCTTCAGTGGTGTAGTTATTAAAGTAATAGTCTGTTTTAATTCAAAAATAGGGTTGTTGGATTAAAAAAGCATACTTTTTCTATTTAGGCCTAAAAAAAACCTTGTATAAGTACTGGAAAAATGCCTATTTTATGAAAAAAAATACAAAAAGGTGAGGTTGCACCGGTACATTGCTGAACAGCTAAGACCTTGGTCTATAATGACATACCTTCAGATTTTGTAATTTAACTAACTTTTTTTTTTCAAAATTAAAACCTGTTTTAGGCAAATTCTCAAGAATCAGTGATCTGTCAAAAATTATTCACACATTACATGTACTGTACACGCATGAAACAGAGTGATGGAGTACTGGATAATCCGGAAGAGGAGAGAAGAAGTTCCAAGAGAAGGAAGACTTCCATGATTGAGAGTACAGAGGCAGTGGCTCCTGTGATGGAGGAAAAGGAGAACAAGCCAGAAGGACCACCTGAGCCTGCAAGTGACAAGATAGATACTGAAAAATCTATGCAGGGTAAGCAGAGTAACCTAATTTGGTTGTGCGTTGTGTTTGTATGTGCAATTTGATTCACGAATGCTCATTTCTCACACAGGTGAGGAGAAGCCTCTTAACCGACCTGCTGGCAAAATCCCACGTGCTATTGGACTCATGAAGAAGACCAAGCCAGTCTTGAGGCCGACCACACCAAGTAAGAGACATATCATTCCTTCAGAGACCATTTTATGCTCCTGTTTCAGATGTTTGTGCTGATCATGCATCATGTATTGTGAAAAAGGAATCAGTTCTACATCTACATTTTGCTGGTATCATCATAATTGTGAACATTTGAGTTGTGCTCTTCTCATTCTAGACTTCAAGAAAATGCATGAGGCTCATTTTAACAAGATGGAGTCTATTGATTCCTATGTCCAAAGGAAGAACAAGCAAATTGAGTCTTTCAGGGACTCTGTGAAAGAACTGAAGGTAAAGATCATTTGGATGAATGTGGTATGTGTTACTAATGTGGTATTGTAGTATTTGTTTAAATTAAGTAATCTATTCTCTCATGTCAGACTCTCTCAGAGAAAACCAACCTGAAACCTCTTGTGATGAAAACAAACCTTAAACCAGCAGATGGCATAATTGTGGCTGTAAGTGAAACCTAAATTTGCACTAATGTGACTCCCTGCATACTATATCAGAGTAATTGTAGATATCTCTAAGGGATGTGCGATGCTTGGTGTTGCTCAGGCAGATGGTAAACTTGAGTCTCCTTTCATGTATGAAACAGAAGCCAAGGGTGAACAGAGCTTCCCTGTTCAGCCCTGCTGCCCAGGAGAGGAAGCCAGCCCAAGATAAGCGCAGAGTCACCCAGCTCTCAGCCAGCAAGTCCGCCCTGAAAGGCAGCACAGTCTTCAAACCCTCTGTGGTCTCCACCACCAAGATCAATGTCAGGTGAACTGATGGTGGTTATTAAGGCACTGCAGCTCTGCTTAGTAATTACTTCGTGCACAGGGTGACTGACAAAAAATACGATTCTTCCTAGCTATATTTACCCCTGCAATTTAAAGTAATTCTAAGGCAAAACATACTGATACTTTTCTGGTCTAAAATGTTAATATTTTGTCCCTGAAGCACCCAAGATTTATTCACTCTTCCAACATGAATAATTCCACAGGTTTTCCCAAGCAACGAAGGACAATGAGCATAAGCGCTCCCTTATTAAGACTCCAGCTCGCATGTCCCCTCATGTGACGCTCACATCAACCCCAGCAAAGAAACCCACCACTGTTGGAAAGACTGGAGCAAACACTTCAGTCAACAGCATCATCAAAACTCCAGGTAGCCATGTGTTATCTGAATAGACCATATAGTACTTTCTAGTACTAGTTCTTGTTGAGGCATTAATACAAAACCCAACATTTACTTGAAACTCATCTCTATTATAGGAACAACGGCATTTGTCTTCAGTGGAGACACAAGCATTTCAAACACTCCACGCACAAACAAGAAGAGCGCATTTGACCTGAAGGCCAGTCTGTCTCGCCCCCTGAGCTACAAGCCACACACAGGTGAGTCTATTATCATCTCATTTGCTCAAGGTTGCACGGAACAGTGAATGCAGGCTTGCTTACTATTTTAAGCTTTGTCTTTGAACAGGAAAACTCAAGCCATTTGGAGAAACTCAGGACAATACTCTCAACAAGTCTCAGACAATTCCATCCCACCAGAAGAATTACAAACAGCACAAAGTACAAACAAGGTGAGTTATGTTATCCCATAAGGTCTTAGTCAGACCATATTTAATGTTGAACAGATATCAATGTACGTGAGACTTATTTTGAAATTCAAAGAATTATCTGTATACTGTCAGAAAGGCAGTATTTCATGCCGATCTACATAGCTGACACATTGCAATTTGAAGTAATGCAATTGACTAATCAGAAAGGCTACAATTAATTGTGCAGTGCAACTCCATCTCAATGGTTAATATTGTCAATTTACATTCATGTCTTCCTCCTTGTGTGGAGACAGTGAAGCTCACCTTACAGGAGTGCTCTCCTCATACTCATCATACACTAGGCATGCTCACCAACAAGAGGTGGCCCAAACTTAACAGCATTGGGGATATTGAACTGAAGCTTGACTTCACAAAATTGTATTGCAATCACAATCGCAATATCTGTCAGAAATGGAAATGAGATTTTCCCCAAACAGTGCAGCCCTAGTAGTGTTTGCCTAGTATCTGACACCAAATTGTTTGCTAACCCAGGGAGGACCGGCGAGTGAAGCACACCGAAGGCAGGAAGCAGAAGAAAGAGAAGATACTTGGAGCCAGAAGAGGCCTAGCCATGTCTTAATTCTGTCATTACATTTTTATATATATACACACAATACGCATACAAACCTTGTACATTACCCCATTATCCCTGTAAAGATGTGTATGTGTGACCGTTGTTTCCCTTCTAAAAAAAAGTAGGCTTTGGTACAATTGTAAATATTTGCTTTTAAAAAAAAAAACTTTCTATTTTTGTTTTAATTTTAAACCTTTTGCTATTGAAACTGAGTCTAAGGAATGACCTACATTGGGAGAGAAAAAAACGTTCATATTCAGTGTTTTTATTGTGACAATGGTTTCATTAAATAGCTAGATGGAATTATTATGCCT
Organism: Sardina pilchardus; assembly: GCF_963854185.1. NCBI lineage: Eukaryota > Metazoa > Chordata > Actinopteri > Clupeiformes > Clupeidae > Sardina > Sardina pilchardus. The sequence goes on along the minus strand of NC_085013.1, from coordinate 15,286,420 downwards.
TCTCTGTTTTCTGCACAATACTGTAATATAACTTACAACAGTTCGACAGACAGAATGACCTGTACGATGCCTGTTACACGTCTGGATTTCTTTTATAAACCTCATAAGCATAGTCCTCAGTGTGGGCAGGGTCACTGCACACTCCAATGTAATCAATCTCCAGCTGGAATGGCCCATCTGCTTTGTCCCCAAGTGTGAATCCAATGGTGTTAATCTAAGGGGGCGAAAGCATTACCTTACTGCACAGTCTTTTTTTTATATATATATCAACTTGTATCTTACAGCTCTACATTGTGATTCAATTGTATGAATCTAAATAGAAAATGCTCAATGCTTACTCTGTCTAGTGCCAGATAGTGTTGAGCGTCCTGTATTCTCCCTCCGCTTGTCAGGAAAAACTTGGAAAATGGGATCTATTGAATTACAACACCAGTCATTAATTTTTCTATGCACTCAATTGCACAAACACCAACAAAGGTTCGTCTTTCTTGTGTTTGCATACCTTGACATCTTGCCAGTACGGACCCCCGCGTGTATATAGAAAATAGCTGTAGACGTCAACACGCTGATGAGAGAAGAAGGTCTGTGGTCTGATGTTTATCATCCAAGGTCGCCCATCACCACGTATACGCAAATGTAACGTGTTAAAGCTGCTCAAGTCGAGGTGTTTCTTCCTCTGAAACGAGGCCTGTGATGGACGAGAAGTTTTGATTAAACTAATTAGTATGATATTTTAGTTCGTAAATGTATGCAGGAGTAGCAGGACGCAAACAGTGATATCGTAAAAGGCTGGGCTTGCAATCACATATACCATAGCAATACAATGTTAAACTCACAAAAAGCTGCTTTGAGCGCATCGAGCAGTATCCACTGTAGCGAGTCTCTCCGTCCCTTGGTGGGGTAGCGGATAGCGTGCCGTACAGAAGACAGGTATTGTTGTTTCTACCCAGTTTCAGATAGACCTCACTGCGACCACCGATCTCCTGATCAGAGGAAACGACCCACTTATTCAGGCTCTCTGGTCCACGAAATTCCCACAACACCCGCGTCTTCTCTAGCATGTGCTCAATAAGAGGCTTTCCTTGGGGTCCGACCCAGGGCTGCAGAAACTCATCTTTCAAGTGTTTCAAGGTTGTCCGTACTCCATCTACCCCTTTGGCAAAGTTAAAGTTAGCAGAAATCCTTTTATATAACCATCTAGACGGCAAGGGTGCACCAGGTCGCCGATATCCCCTGTCAGGAACAGACCAAAAGTGTGAAGCAGGTTCCCAAACAAGCGGTTTCGTATATGCCCCAAGAAGCCGGGCTGAGAGCAGGCGTCCAGTTCTTGAAACTGCCATAGAATACTCTCTCTTCCAGTCTGCTTCTGAGCACTGCCTGTGAAACAAAGATCAATCCTCAATACAACTTGAGCTATTAGCTACGTTATGGTTACCATATACAAAATTAAAGGGAGTTATTCGTTTGAGGGGAGACCACAAAATAGCTTGTTAAATAGTGGAACAAGGGCAACAATGCTAATGTAAACTTACCCACGTAAACGCTAGTTGATTACTTCAGATCTTACGATAAATTGCAGGACTCCTCCTGACTTAGCAAAATAACATAGCATAGCATATGTTTTTTATGGGACTGGTATTAGCTATGCAGTTAATCCTTACATCTGTTCGTCTTTAGAACATTTAACAGTGGACAAACGAGACAAATGTCATGTCTGTCAGTAGCGGCCATGGGACAGGATGTGACGTCAATGATCAGATCCGTCCCTAAATTCAGTCCGAAATCTCAACCTCTGAGATAAGTTCCTATATACTGTGTCCCTTTATCAAACAGAAGATGATGATATTTGGAAAAATATGAACGGGTAATATGAAATGTCTCCAGATTCATCTCAATTAAGAGTACCCGGGGGGAAACCCAACTGCTCAAATGTTACGTCCCTGAAAAAAACACGACCTAATTCCATCAGTGACGTTGAGACTTCTCGTAAACGGGCGCATGCTCACATTAACTCTAGCGCCTTTGTGTGGAGGACTGCGGAGCTACCGCCGATAATAAATACACACAGGCGTCACACACGGAGAGGTTGCCAAACAGCTAATCATGGTGAATGTAAAGAAACGGAAAGGTCGGGTCGTTATTGATTCCGACTCAGAGGATAGTGCAAGTGATGATAATCTGGATCAGGTAAGGATGATGTCTTTTCTATTCCAGAGCGATGTCCTAGTTTGTGTAGCAAGCTCACTAGCTTACGAGAGCGCGCTAGCCATCTAAAGGGTAGCGAAACAATCTTGGTAGCTAATGCTAGCCAGCTAACCAGGGACCTAGCTAAGTGTTCGTTAGCATGGTGGAGCTACAACCAGCATTACACTGAGCTGAAGAAAACACCCCGCCACAGGCCTGGTGAACTAACGTAACAGCATTTCATTGAATGCTTGTTTCAAATTTTGACACCAACTACGTTCTCTTTTCACCTTAGACGACGGAATAATACAGTTCTCTTTTTAGTTAACTGCTTGTCAAGGATTTAGACCCTTAACTGTTTAATGACGTCAGGAACACAGCTAGCTAAAGTTCTATTTCGGTGTTGACAACAGTACTTGATAGCCCATCTAGCAATGGATAGCATTAGCTTCTAAGGAATGCTGAAGGCCAATTACCGAACTGGCCCATGTTTACAAAGATGCTTACTTCAAGGAGTTTAGTTTCGCCACATTTAGATGGATAGTGGTGGACACGATAATTGTATCTAACATGTGCATTTACGATGTGCATAAGAATCCAGGTGCAACTAGGTGTATTACTACAGCAGTATGATTTACAGTAGCCTACATCTTAATGATATTGATTTATCCTTTTACCTAGTGTTAATGAATAGTTTCACTGCTGCTCACTTGTTATGACTTCAGGTGAATTGAAAACATAATCTATCCTCATCAACTGGTACTGAATATTAAGTCTTGTCCTGGTGTATTTGGAACTGTCAGTTTGTACAGTTCTGCTTATGGTATTGGTCCATTATGCATTGTTATAAGCATTGATGGTATGCATTAAAGCTAACTCACAAACAGCATCCACCCATGCCATGTGCAGACACATTATTTACCATAATCTTTCCCTTATACACTTTTTAAAACGGCTCATTTAGCTCAATAGCTATTGTATTGTTTTTATAAGTCGCTTTGGACAAAAGTGTCAAGTGCTCAATTCTATAAAAAATAGCCATAAACATTTCGGTGATGAGCGAAAATACCTTTTCTATCCATTCAACTGGAATATCAATGCAATGCACATGTTCTGTGCAAACTAGAATTGTAGTTAATAACACCATGAATCATTAATCTGTATAACATTAATGATAATGTACAAATATGTGTGCTTTCTCATAGTGATATGGAGATATGATTATGCCAATACTGTCAGTGTCAATAGTACGCTTAAATTATCGGTCAGTAAAAATAACTGCATCCACAGGTGATGTGAGCTGCAAGCTTTGCAGTTGTTTTAGAAATTGTTTTGTCTCCTTGCTTTCTTTAGGAGCTACTTTCCTTGGCCAAGCGGAAGAGGGTAGACACCGATGACCAAGAGGAACCTGTCAGCAAGCCTGCAGCCTCGACTGACTCCGAGACCTCCGATAGCGATGATGAGGTACAGGGCAGGCCCTTTAGGGTCTTTATTTATATCACCTGGGACTTTGGCCAACATTGCAAGGCCTGAAATACACAACTCTGAGCATACCAGCATTTTCATTTGCATGCCAGGAAATTGGTAGGTGCGTCAGGGTGGGCTCTATATTGTTTAAGTTATGACAGATACTAGCATGCTGCTGTAAAGCAGTGATTATGCTGTAAATCCAATGGAAATGTAGTTAATATAACTACAACTACAACCACACAGAAAGGTTTATTTCTTGTTACATTTTGAAAGAAATATATTTTACAAACAAGGCCAAAATGGCCATGTAAATGTAAGCATTTTTCAGCAACTTGACAACGGCAGTTGATCTCATTTATTTTATTAGTTGAATGTAGAATTTTCCTCTCAAGTGATTAGAAGTGGGGCTACTTTTTTAGCCCTGTACATATGCAAAAACAGCATTATGCAACTCTATCGCCAATATCGTGATAAATCCTTGGCGGTAACAACTCTGTCTTGTATTTATTGTGTCTGAATAATTACCAACATGTAATGGCATGGTATGTGGAATTTGTAAGTGACAGGGAAGAAACTGAGATCAAGAGCCATTAACATGCATTTCAATACAAATTGAAGTTGTAATCCGGATTATGTATTCCAGGTTATCCAGATTGCAAAATACATGTTAATAACAAACGACTATAGAGTAATGGCATTTTTTAATTTTGTCCACATCCCAGAATCTTGGGGAAAAAAGCCACACAATGTACTTCTCAGACTTTCCTTTATATACACAGAGTGTAATAAAGATGCACCGTTTACTTCCCACATAGCCAGCGAGTGTGCGCATGAGTAGGTTCAATAACTGGTTAAGCCTCATTGCTCAGTGTTGTCTATGTGCTTTGTCTTTAGTGGACCGTCGGAGGCACCAAGGCCAAGAAGAAGGTCAAACCAGGAAAAACAGAGAAGAAGAACACTGCCAAGAAGAAGGTGAACAAGGCAGCATCCTCAGGCAGCTCCGATGGCGACAGCTCTGCAGAGAGTTCAGCACCGGAGGAAGGTACGGACAGTTATAGCACCAACAACTTTTCCCACAGTCAGCAGAAAACAGATGGGTGTCAGGGCCCCTGCAAAGTGATCTTAAGATATGAGTATTACAGCCTGGCTACACCAAGTCCGCAATTGAAGCGCTCCATTTGCGGAATGTAAAAATAGTTTTACACTCCGCTATCACATCTAGTGTAGCGAGTCCCATTGATTATAGTGGTAACTAATTGTTGCAGCAGATGCTAGGCAAACGGAAAGTTTCAGTTACATCCCTGGTGTTGCCAGCCTGTTTACAGTCCTCTAAGATTACACAGTTAGACTGACACTTTCTATAGTATAGTGTTGGGCATGCACATAGACTCCAAAACTGATGATTTATCATTTGTATTTATTTGTTGGGCTGTAGGTCCCAAGAATCTAATTGCTCAATACGGCTTTGATTGCATAGGCTGCTACTTTGAGATTGAAGGTCAACATGTTTCGGAGCAAATGGTAATCACTGGGCTGTAAACTAGACAAAGTTGAACTCAGTCATATAAATGTGCTCTGTGTTCATGCCAGTTTATAAGAAGTGAAAGTGAAAGTGTGTTTCCCTCTATGCCCAGCTGGTTATGCAAGAATTGTATTCCTCAAAAGTGATTTGAAAAATGTCTGTGGGCCTGGTGTGTACTTCATTTTCATAATTTTTCGCTTGAAGGAATGAAGTAGAAAGCAAAGCATAACCCTTAAAGCACTTGGTGCATTACTCTTTGTGAAAACTTCAACGTCAAATTAGAAAGCTCTGTTCTTAGAGCCTGGCTCTCCTTGCTGTGTTTTGCCTCATGTGCCGAGTTCTCGCCCCCAAATGCCACCTCTCACTGTCCCTCTTGCGTTTCTTGTGCTGCTGTAGGGGAGGTGTCCGACTCGGACAGCAACAGCTCGTCCTCCAGCTCCGACTCGGACTCTTCCTCAGAGGACGAGGAGTTCCGCGACGGCTACGGGGAGGACTTGATGGGAGACGAGGAGGACCGAGCGAGGCTGGAGCAGATGACTGAGAAAGAGCGCGAGCAGGAGCTGTTCAACCGTATTGAGAAGCGTGAGGTGCTCAAGAGGAGGTGAGGCTGGCTGCAGCTCTCCCACCGTAGCATCGATAGCATCCTCTGTTGTTCATCCTGTTGTTTGGCATCTGGTTCAGATCAGTTTGAGCATGCACATGCCATGACTGAGATGCAAGGATCCATTGGACATTTATGAGGTCATTGGCATGGCTATGGAAATCTGCCTAGGTTTTGCATGGGGATTTATAAACAACAATTAAATTGTGTCTGTCAGGTTTGAGATCAAGCAAAAACTGAAGAAGGCCAAGAAGAAGGAGAAGGAGGAGAAAAAAAAGAAGCAGGAAGAGGAGCAGGAGAAGAAGAAACAGGATAGGTCTCAGGCACAGGACGCTCAGGTGGTGAGTTGTCCCTCGTTCTCTCTGGCTTGAGCTAATCAGTTCACCCTAAGTTGATGTCTGGTCTTGCAATGTGAGGATGTTTTTCAAAGAATATTTCTGATGTGTCTGATTCAGTCAGTACCATTGTGGTCAAGAAGATGGTTTCTTTGAGTCTGTTGACTTGACTTTGTCTTGTGCAGGTGATGTCTCACAACAAAGAGCGGAGGTCCAAGCGGGACGAAAAACTGGACAAGAAGTCCCAGGCCATGGAAGAGTTGAAGGCTGAGAGAGAGAAGAAAAAGAACAGAACGGGTGAGGCTAGTATTGAGCATGCACAACAATTCTGCAATCTAATTGAGCGTTTATAAACCCCATTTTTATTATTACTACTGTATGATCTGTTGTGTGATCTAGGATGATCTACGATCTGTGATCGTCTAGGCCTATTTTATGACTACTATTGATATTTAATTTTTTTTGCCAAGGTATCAAAGTTATAATTTTAGGAACAACTCTACTCTTGACCTCTTTGCAGCTGAGCTCCTGGCCAAACGGGAGCCTCTCAAAGCCAGTGAAGTCTACTCCGATGATGAGGAGGAAGAGGAGGATGATGACAAGTCATCGGTGAAGAGTGACCGCAGCTCACGCTCCTCATCATATGATGAAGAAGAGGAGTGAGTATAGGAGTTTATAGATGTCTTACTGTATGGTGGTTTATTGTTTCAATCCTGCAAACTGTGTGTCAATTATTGGGAGAATTTCAATAGGTCTCATAGTAGCTTCAGGCAAATACCACTGTTGAACCCATAGACCTTGTTGTACACAGGGGCCCTGATTTCACAAAGGCTAACATGGGCAAACTAAAAATAATTAAAAAAAATAGGTATATAGTATAATGATAAAAAATGTCATGTTGTTTTGCTTATTTGGAAGTTATTTCCCACCTGTTGTAACGTTAAATTGCGCATTATGTTTCCTCATGTTTTTGTAGTGCACTGTTGGTCGTTCTTAGTCGAACTTAGTCCTGTGTTCATTTATATTGGTTGCTTGTGTGTAATTCAGCTCTATGCATATCACCCCTATTGTTGCAGGAAAGAAGAAGCGCCACCTAAGTCTCAACCCGTTTCCCTCCCTGAAGAACTTAATCGTATCCGTCTGTCCCGACACAAGTTCGAGCGTTGGTGTCACATGCCCTTCTTTGCAAAAACAGTGACTGGCTGCTTTGTGCGAATAGGCATCGGCAACAACAGCAGCAAGCCTGTATACAGGGTGGGCATCGTCTTTTTCTTTTTCTTCTTTTTATTTTTTTGTTGAAAAAAATGAAGCACCTGCTTTGTGTGTAAGGTAACCGCTGTCATGGCATTATCTTGGGATAAGTGTCTGAACTGATCTGTATCTCGACAGTTATCACAAGTTTCCTTTTTTTAACCTTCATCCAACAGGTTGCTGAAATTATTGATGTGGTTGAAACAGCCAAAATCTACCAGCTGGGTACAACAAGAACAAATAAAGGCTTGCAACTACGGTAAGTTTTCTCTGCCTCCAGACATTCAGAATATCAGAACAGGTCAGCATCACACATTTGCTTTCAATGTACAAATGGACCCTCACATTTTTCAAAGTTTTCCTTGTTCTTAATTGGTTGGTAACTTTTGAAATATTTTCCTTTTGCAGTCATGGCAACGACACACGGGTCTTTCGGTTAGAGTTTGTTTCCAATCAGGAGTTCACAGAAAACGAGTTCATGAAGTGGAAAGAAGCGGTAGGTTTGGTCATGAAGTGTATGTGGGTCTCTTCATTTCAGATATTTGTTTCCATCAGAATAATTATGATTGTCCCTCCTCCATAGATGATCATAGCAGGGATGCAAGTCCCAACTCTGGATGAGATTGCCAAAAAGGAGCAGTCCATCAAAGAAGCAGTCAACTACAAATTCAATGATAAAGACATTGAAGATGTAAGTTTAAGTTCTACTACAGATATCTTATACATCACTTGCTGTATACAATGTGCATGTCCTTGAGAAAAACCTGTTTACTGAATGTGGAATTTATTTATCTCCCTTCGATTACAGATAGTGAAAGAGAAGGACCGATTCCGGAAGGCTCCATCAAACTATGCTATGAAGAAAACACAGCTCCTAAAAGAGAAGGTCCAGTGAATGTCTTGTCAATTCTAATCAATGTTCTTGTCAATTTGTGTCTTTTCTTCAGTTATTCATTTATTGCTGGAAGATCCTTCCATTTGACTTCTCATACAAAGCCTAGTGACTCATTAAAAATTGTGTCGATAAATTATCTTCAGTTAAAGTGAGTTTGGTAAAAATGGATGTTTTTGTTATATTGTGTAGGCTATGGCAGAAGAGACTGGAAACGGGGAGAGGGTAAAACAGATCCAAGACCAGCTGAACGAGCTGGAGGAGAGGGCCGAGGCCCTCGACAGGCAGAGGACTAAGAACATCTCTGCCATCAGGTAAATGTCTAACCAGTCAGTTGGTACACAGATTGAGCATGCTCGCAGTACCAGCGTAGCATTGTCTTTCACTGGCACTTCTAACTCTTGTGGATTTCTGTCTCTTCTGTTCCTTAATTGCCACAGCTATATTAACCAGAGGAATCGGAGCTGGAACATCGTGGAGTCTGAAAAGGCTCTAGTGGTGAGTATAGCTTTAATATTTCTAAGCAACTAGGTACCCTACACAGAAATATTTTCTTCCGGTAGGAGATTGATTTATGGCAAGACCTTTGGTAAATCCATAATCAAAAGATAATTTACCCTCAGAGGTGAATGATGAATCATTGTCTCTGATGGAGAAATGGCCTAGCTTCCCAAAGCTGGTGTCAGTGGGGCACCCACCATGCAGAATGAAGATTGCCCATGTTTCCCTACACATGTTCTCAATAATTGTTGTGCTAACTCCGATTATGCTCCTGTCATTCAGGCTGAAGGCCAGAACTCTAAGGACCAGCAGATGGACCCTTTCACAAGGAGGCAGTGCCAGCCCACCATGGTGTCTAACGTGAGTGTGCAAGCAACAGCTTTCTGGTGCTGGAGAGACTCCAAAACATTTAGAATATGTAAAGATGAAGGGTCCTCTCATCTTCTGGTCCTCCATCAGCATCATCCTCTGTTCTTGCAATGAGAATCTTGGTGGAGTTTGCTTTAACCATACAGCTGTTGTGTCTTAACTGCTCTAACTGTACTTTTTAAATCAAATGTCATTTTAATTGGTTGACAGGCCAGAGACCCCACTGTTCACGCCGCTATCATCGCCCATCTGAACCAGAAATATGGTTCCGGTTCATCAGCCCAGGAGAGCGCCCTGTCCGATCACATACAGGTAAACAATGACTTCAATTGGCATGCCTTTCCTTGTCGCCATTGGTCAAACTTTCTTGGTGACTTAATTGGTTGTGCTGATACGTGCAGGGACACACCAGCCAGAAAGACAAAGACGTCACCAAGACAACAAGCGACCTCTCAGAAGACCTCTTCAAAGTTCACGACTTTGACGTGAAGATTGACCTTCAGGTCCCCACTGCAGGTAAGGCTTGATGTCTGTCTTGGACACTTACCGAGATGATGCCAGACTGATGTGATTGATAGTAGATAAATAGTAGATAGTTATACCACTGCTTGGTCAAATGTCCTATTGTGATGCGCTATTTGGAACTTGCATTATTTTTCGATAATATGCACGGCTATGAAGAAGTTCCTTTTTTTGGGCTTATCACACACAATATTAATTCGCCAATGTAAATGTAACGGTAAAAACAACAATGTTGTATCTAAGACAGCGGCAATATAAATGAAAGTGATAGTAGCAGTGGTATAAGCGGGATAATCAACTCCGCGCTGTGCGTTTTATAGGAAAATAATGCACTTATAAAGGCCACTTCGAACGTGCATTATTTTCCTATAAAACGCACGACGCGTCGTTGATTATCCCTTACATATTTAACTCATGCCTTCTTCCTGTCGCACAGAGACCAAGTCTCTGTCAGTGAGCTCCAACTCTCTGCCAGTGAAGGATGGAGCCCCGCGACGCTCACTCAACCTGGAGGACTACAAGAAGAGGCGGGGACTCATCTGAAGGACCTTCAAGCTTCCTCATTCACCCTGCATGTGTTAGCCATAGGAGCTGGGGCACTAGGGCGAAGGATACCCCTCTGTGAGTGTGTGTGTGTGTCTGTGTGTGTGTGTGTGCGTGTGTCTGTGTGTGTGTGTGGCCTACATACATACACATGAATAGTTTGTATGACTGAAATTAAGAGTGTGTGGATGTGAGAGAAACCTGTATGTGTGTTTGTGTGTGTGGTCTGCATACATATAAATGAATGGTTTGTATGATTGAAATTAAGAGTATGTGTGGACGTATGTAATAGAAACTTAAACAACTGTGTGTGTGTGTGTGTGTGTGTGTGTGTGTGTGTGTGTGTGTGTGGTCTGCATATATACAAATGAATGGTTTGTATGATTAAAATTAAGAGTATGTTTGAACGTATATGACAGAAACTTAAACAGCTGTGCGTGTGTGTGTGTGTGCGAGAGAGAGGGAAAAAGAATATGAGAGCCTTTCATTAGAGAAATGGCTCAAAGTATTGGGGGTGTATTTGAGTGTGGATGTACATGAAAATCAGTTTTCAGAGTGTGTGACTGTGAGCAAGCAATTGTTCAGCCCAAAAGTGAGAGGTTATATTAAATGAAAAAAATGTCATGGGATTACTCTAGGGGGAAAGGCTGTCCACTGGTTATTTGCGTTGTGCAGAGTCGTACTCGGAATTGTGTTTTCCGTAGTTATTTCTTATTTTTTGAAGCGTATATATATGAAATATATTAATTATTTTTCCCTCATTGGCATTCTCATAGGTTCATATCTTTTTATATCCTGTCCACTTTTGCGAGGGGCTCTGTGCTTGTGCGTTCATTTTTAGAAGAAGGACATGCTCATAAGACTGGCTCTTCTATGACACCCAAAACACCTGACCTGGAATGAATGTTCTTTTTGTAATTTATCCTCCGTATATATTTTTTTCCAACCTGCTTTGGAAAAAGTGACATACGGTTACATTTGGGAAGGGAAACTGAAAATAAGAATATGGGACTATGTCTCTGTTTTTCATCGGGAAACTCTACCAATAAAACTTTCTCCGGGTACTGAAAATTGTTTCCCTTTTTTTGTTGTTTTCAAAAAAAGATAATCCTGTGTCTCCATTTTCATGCCCTCATTTCTTTTTCACACAGGGCGGGTTTTAAGTGTTATGGATTGTGTCCTTAGGTCTTGTATTGATGTGGCATGCCATGTAAATATGCGATTTGGAGTGAGTGCAGCAAAATAAAGAGGCACTGTTTCGTACCTGGTGGTCTTTGTGTTACTTCCCTCTCTGGTCATATGGTGTATAGAAGTATGGTGTACCTACAGTACATACTGATACTACAGTGTGTTGGAACTTGGACTGATGAAAGTACTACAAATTTAAACTTACAAAGCATAATGTTTCTGAAAATATCAGTTATCTTACCGTTGCCATAACCTGCTATGATTACTGTGAGGATTGTCAGTGCAAGAGGGAGGAGGGGGAAAAAAACAGGCAATATGACGGGCACTTTGTTTTGGGTCCTTCCTGAAGTTCCTGGTCCACGTCAAGCAGGATTTGGGACGTAGAGGTCTGATAAAATACCGAGGGTACGGTTCTCGAACTTTAGTTATTTAACTCAACAGGATATATCCATTAACCAAAATAATGACATTCATCTGGGTTGAGTTTTAGAATGTATTAGCCTCGTTGCTGCTATTCCTCACAACAGATAATCGGCAAAGGTATAGTAACGTTAGCATGATTGTTTCATGAATGCTCGTCAAGGCTAACAGACTGAGGATATGATTTGGAAGGAAGGTTTTAAGGTTCAGATCTGTTAAACATTAGAACATTGGAAAGCGCTTACTGATCTTCTCTGCAATCATCCACAAGAGTTTTGCTTAAGAGTTCACAATTATGTGGTGTGTGCATAACACTCTATTGCTAGCTGTGCTAGCCAGTTAAATGTCTATCAGTTCTTTGAAGTAAAACGTATGCTAGTGCGTTGCTGTTTCTTAATGCATATGGTTAACAGTATACCCAAAACATATGCAGGCATTTATTAGAAGTGTGTGTCCTACTTCAATCTCCATACGACTCACGACGAGTCATGTTTCATCAGCCTGTGTCGTGAATGAAAAACAGCTAGCCAACCCTAGCACTGGTAACCATTCATTGTACTGGGGGGAAGTAGGCTAATCGTTGTAAAACTCTGTTTGGCAGCCCATCTCTTACTGTGCTTGAAATAGAGAAATATGTGCGTTGCGTGATAGAGATGCGTCATGTCAATGGTGGTGTGACTATTCAGTGACTAACACGTAAAATTGTCATCACATATTTATCTTCAGGGGGGCAGTATGTCTTGGTTTGCCGATCTAGCAGGAAAGGCTGAGGAACTCTTGAACAAGGTCGATCAAGGGGCAGCCAGTGCATTGACTAAGCAGGGTCGCAAGTCCTCCTTCCCCTCCTCATACAACGAAGCAGAAGCATCTCAATACAGTAATGCTGGCTTCAGCACAGTAGAATCCGACACTCCGCACCAATACCAGAGCTCCTCTCAAGATAAGGGACATGACTTCATCTCTGCAGCTGCAGACAACATCAAGAAATCCAAAGCCACGCTGTTGGCAGGCACTGCCAGTGTGTCCACTGTCACACCTCTGGGTTCAGCCAATGTCAACTCCACCAAGGCCACCTCCGGCTTCATTCGGCCCAAGAAAACTGAGGATGTGGATGACGACCTCCTCTTCATGTTTCTGAATAGTTCCGACCCACCGCAGGGCGAGAGGCGGGAGGTGAGGCGAGAGCTACCCCGAGTGGCAGGCCCTACTGAGGAGGTGGAACCAGCCAGCGCTGCACCACTGGCAGTACCATCTGCCCCTTCCACTCCCCCCTCCACCAGAGGCCTGTCTCGAACATCTAGTATTAGCTCGCTGTCTGCCAGTGTCCACAGTGTCCACAGTGTTAAGACTGAGGATGGGTCCGTCAAAGATCAGAACCAAGGTGAGTATGTTTTGAGTGGACTGGACACCACTCTTCATGGAAAACCATTGCTCTCTCTTAGAAAACTCTTATTTTGCATTGAGGTATTACATGTGTGGGCTATATGCTCTTTTTTTCTGGAGATGTCAGTGGTCTGATATTGGCTTCACTTCTAGTCCTAAAAGCAAAAGCTGGCATTATCCAAATAAGCAGCCTGCACTATTGCTAGAATCTTGTGGAGTAGTCTAGAACTGGTGGAATAGAATGCCTCAAAACAAACATGAGTTTATTTCAAAACAAGCTACTACTCTTCACATTAGATACCCCAGAGAGCTCAGACTCTGGGCTGGCTGTGCCTCAGGACCCTGCCCCCCAAGAGCCCTCAACAGCCCCTATGGAAGAATCCCAGAGCCAAGTGTTGTCCAACCTACGGCTGGAGAACCAGCTGCTGCGCAGCGAGGTGGCCTCCCTCAACCAAGAGATGGCGTCGGTCATCCAAAGGGCCAAAGACACTCAGGAGGGTAAATACAATCATAGTGCTGTTCAACACTTCTCTGCCATGTGAAATAGTCAAATCACATGTGTTTATCACATGTTGTCTTTTATCGCTTGTTGTTGCCCACAGAGCTGAATGTAGCTCGAGCACGCACAGACAAATGGAACTCAGACCAGTCCAGGACAGATCGTGCTATCCGTGAGTTAAGGTCACAGGTTGATGACCTCACAGAGGCTCTCTCGGCCAAGGATGGGCAGCTGGCTGTTTTGAAGGTGCGGCTTGATGAGGCAGATCAGCTCCTCAAGGTCCGCAACTCTGCTTTAGAAGAAGCCCAGAATGAGAACTCCAGGTTTGTGTCCAGATATAGAATCAGATATGATATTGATCAAGTGTCCCCAAGCCCACATGCCATTTCACATCAGTTTGCAATAATAGCCCATAGTAGTTAAAGATTCTTGACATGGAACACCTGGTTTACTGTGGCAATTTCATTTATGCAAATTGTGTGTGTAAGTCATGTATTTGTTAGCTGTGGAGAACCCACTGTCCATTTTTTTTTGAGTAGACATCATTTTTAGTTGATTAAATTGGGTGCTTTTGTTTATATTTTCAGGATTCTGCAGGACCATTCAGAAGGCAGCAGCATGAACTCTCAGGCAATTCATACCCTACAGGACAGAGTGCGAGAAGCTGAGGCAGCAGTCAAGAGGGAACAGGAGAGCTACCGTCAGATGCAGGTGAGCTAAAACAAACGTTGACCAACATCGTGTCTCTCCTCTACTCCTCTCCTCCAGAATCATCTATGGATGGCTCTATCTCTGCTTTGTCCTTGGGTTTGACTTGAATGTTTGCGATCTCCACAGAGTGAGTTAACAGCCCGTCTCTCTCGGGCGGAAAACGAGAAGCAGGGCCTGGCGGAGGCCCTGACGGGCATGGAGCGTCGCCTGGCAGAGGAGAGGCACCGCGCCGAGGAGCAGCAGCAGCTGGCCAAGAGTGCCCGCACTGCTGCTGAGAACGCCAAACAGGAGCTGCAGGACTACAAACATAAAGCCTCACGTATCCTGCAGGTTAGACACCGAGAATAAGGGCATTTCTTTACACATTAACCATGATGAAAAAGGCTATTGTGTGTTGGAAACTATTGTTGCACCATTACATGTTTTACCTGGGATACCTATGCATACCTGTGATGAAATCTGATCATGCAAATATTGACTTCCAACTTCCGTGTGTGTGTGTGTGTGTGTGTGTGTGTGTGTGTGTGTCAGTCCAAAGAGAAGCTGATCAGCAGTCTGAAGGAGGGCTCTGGGCTGGACTCGCTGGACGGCGGGTCGGCAGGGTCGCTGGCCCTGGAGCTGGAAGACCTCAGGCACGAGAAGGAGCTCCAGCGGGAGGAGATGCAGAAGCTGCAGGGCCAGGTGCACACACTCAGGGCTGAGATCCAGGTGAGGATGCACTCCCATCGCTGCTACATCCCACATAGCGAGGCGAATATACAGATATGACTACTACAGCGCTGTGTGCTTCCTGTGTGCCCGTCAGGACCTGGAGGCGGCAGCAATGACCGAAGCGGAGACTTGGCGGGAGCAGCAGCAGGAGCTGCAAGACCAGCAAGCCCAGCAGAGCCGCGCCAGACAGGAGCAGGAGGCAGAGGTGGAGCGCTACAAACAGGTCAGGCGTCCAGCTAATTAGACCTATGTTCACACACGTTAGTACCCTGTATAGACAGATGCAAATTTGCATCTCATTTTTGGAGAGCAGCATGACGCAGTGTGGAATGTATACCCATACGTACAGTATGTGCTTATTTGTGGCCATGGTTGTTGATGGGCCGCAGGAGATCCAGTACATGGAAGAGGAGCATCATCGTGCTAAAAGTACCCTTCAGAGTCGAATCAAAGACCGTGAGGAGGACATCCAGAAACTCAGGAATCAAGTAGGTCCACCTACTGACATTACGTAACTCAAAACACGTAACCCATCTAGACATAACCCATGTTGATGCATCTGGTTTTCAACTTATGAATATAAGTGTCCTGTAATAGCAACACAGTGTCAGTAGTGTCAGTAGGAATGTTAATGAAGTCACACATATTCAGAACATCTCAGTATGATCTGACCGTTCCCATCCTGTATGGCCCCTGTCTTATCAGCTGACCAATAAAGCGCTGAGCAGCAGCAGCCAAACAGAGCTGGAGAGTCGGTTGCACCAGCTGACGGAGACGCTGATCCAGAAGCAGACTATGCTGGAGGCCCTGGGCACGGAGAAGAGCTCGCTGGTCTTTCAGCTGGAGCGGCTGGAGCAGCAGCTGAAGAGTGTGCAGGGCGGCCAGAGTGGAGGCTCTGCCATCAACATGAGTGGCATGGAAGGGCCTGGTGAGAATGGGGGATGATGGGAGATGTAGTCTTGTGAAAGAAATATATGATTTCCCTGTAGTTTTTTGATGATTCAGATGTATCACCTTAATAACGTTTTGTTTTGCATTCACCTTTTAAGGTACACGGCAAAGGAACACACCTGTTCTGTTTACTGACCATGACAACCCAGGAGCAGGGGTCTATGGCAAAGTGCGCAATGCAGCCAGCACCATTGATCGCTTCAGGTTAGTTCCATTAAAAAATGTACTACTTGACTAATTTTACAATAACAATTAACCTTTTCTACTAATATGTACCTCCAGGACAGACATAAGGCAGTAGAACATATTGCAGAGATTCATCCTAAAGTTCATTATTAGCTAGTGCCCACTTGCCATTTACAAGGATTCGGACCAACTTTTTGAAATTCATCTTTGCCATAAAATGTGATGTCAGAATATAAGGCCCAATTTTGTTCATTTTCTTTCAGCATTCGGTTAGGAATCTTTTTGAGGCGGTACCCCATGGCCAGAGTCTTTGTGATACTTTATATGGTGAGTAACTAAGGAACATGGCAACTTTTTGCCACCTAATCGTTACGGAAAATTATTTAAAAAGATTGTGATTGCTTGTGCTTTTTACCTTTAGCTTAATGAAAGTGAATAATTGTAACTTTTTTTTTGTTTTCAGGCACTTCTGCATCTCTGGGTCATGGTTGTCCTGTTGACATACACACCAGAGATGCACCATGGTCATCCAGATGGGAGATAGGTGGAGGACACTGAACTGTTTTGCGTGCGTGCGTTGAGAAGTTACAGGATACGGGAAAGAAAGAAATATATATATTTAAATATATCTTTAAGAACTGGGTTGCTGCTGAACTGATGCTCAAGAAGCTGTTTTCAAGCTGTTAACCGCAATTTGCACAAACATGCTACTGGAAACCTGGTCATCGGATTGCCCTTTGTTCCGGTGTGAAACACTAACAGCAGCATGTAATTTCCACAACAAGTAAATGATGCCTGGAATTGGGAATTGAATGCTTACATTTTTCGGGACTCTTTGATTTAATCTTCCCCTCTCTTAATCTTTACACCTAATTTTAATCATGATTTATTTTTTGTACCCCATATCTTGAATCAACAGATAGATTGTATTTCTTCACTCTGTAAATTAAGTTTCTTTTAATAAACATAACAGATCTACATTCAAATGATTACTGATAGATTAATGGGTGAGGGCATTTATATCTGCAATTCTGAGGTCATTCACACCTGGCATTAAAATGTGTATTGTATCCAGACTGTATCTAGATATGATTTTAATTTGATTACATTGGATTTGCATGA
This sequence comes from Sardina pilchardus, assembly GCF_963854185.1. Classification (NCBI taxonomy): domain Eukaryota; kingdom Metazoa; phylum Chordata; class Actinopteri; order Clupeiformes; family Clupeidae; genus Sardina; species Sardina pilchardus. Next base: position 15,269,059 of record NC_085013.1, on the reverse strand, counting down.
TTTGGCTGTATCTACTTCCTGTCACATCCTTGTTTTAAATCAAGAAGATGGAAAAGGAGGGGGGGGGGCATAACAGCTCAAGTAGGGGGCAGGTTATACAGTTACTTTTGGAGTGTTTTAGATTTAACAAAAATGACATCTTAATGTTAATATAAACAATGAAGACATTCCCACTGATGGTGAGAATGGATCCCAACGGGCGCTAAGGTTGTTTGTGGTACAGGACAGGACCGCTGTGCTACATCTCACCCATAAAAGGAGTTTTCTGCTGCCATTTATGATTTTAAAAAGGAGAATATGAAGTTCAGTATAATAGTTGATAAGCACCAGATGCATGGTCCAGTCAATCTTGGAAATGAGGGGCTCCAGTCGTGGTGCGACTGGCTGGGGCACATGCACCGCACGCCGGCGACCCGGGTTCGATTCCCACCCCGTGGTCCTTTCCGGATCCAACCCCTACTCTCTCTCCCGCTTGCTTCCTGTCACTCTACACTGTCCTGTCACATTAAAGGCATAAAAGCCCAAAAAAATATACTTAAAAAAAAAAAAAAAAAATCTTGGAAATGAGGACTTCTCCAGTAAGGTTCTTCAGCATCAGAAAGATCTGACCTGGACCAGCACCTTGCAGGATAAAGTTTCACAATCCTCTACCAGACTGGGCTAAATCTTTTATCTGCATCAGAGGGAGATAGAGGCCAAACTTAAGGGTGTTTCTTTGACGAAAAGTTCTTGGAAACAAATGGCTCATTTCAAAAGAAACACACAAATATTGAGGTGAGTAGAGGCAGCCTTGTGTTAATGTGTGACATTTTCCATAAATGATTTCAAAATTAAAACTGAGATGTCAGCCAGGTTATGAATCAGCAATCGTGTGAAAATGTTTACTTTTTTTGTTTTCGATCATAATAATATAGGTTCTGACATCCAACAGCCACCTGAGGTCTGATGGGGTCAGTTGTTGGCTCTCGTGGCTGGACCATCCATGGAGAGATCATTCTTTCACTTTCCCACTAACAGAACCAGCCTCATCTGCCTGTTACTCATTTGTATCTTCACCATTGCTTTAAAGCTTGGCACCATCCCGTTAACCTTATTGCAATATGCAGTCAAACAATCAGGCACAAAAGCAGTAGGCTGTTGGCAATTCCCATAGCCTACTCCTGACTTCTGAGGATCTCAGCTAATCTCCACCTTCAGCTACATCACAGGAGAGTTATACAGCAGAGATGCCAATGGTCAACATGCAGTTATGAGTTTGAGAGCTGGGGATAAGATGAATGACAATCTAGAAGAACAGAAAGCTAAATCTGCCGCGCAAGGCAGGGTGGGAACACAGGCTAATGCACCCCAAAGGATCCCTAGGAAACAGAAAGCTCCACCTCCTGAGACTGACTATGAGAGACAGACTGCAGGAGAAACAGAGCATAAACAACCTTTAGAAAGTGTGCATCACAACTTCAGTCATGTGTGCACTAAAAACGTTTGTGTGTGCACTAGACACCGTTGTGAGGACATGGGCACATGTCCCTGTATAGTAAAGGCTTCGTAGTGCCTAGACTACTAATAAACTGAAGTGATATGAGTGCGTTTGGACATTAGAGTTATTTGTTGTAATGAAAAAGCCTATGTAAGGGGGTGGGATGAATTGGGGTCAACCAAGTTATTATGGGCATACACTCTATAATGGAATAAAATCTAAAGTGGTATATTCACCATCCAGATCGATCTACACCAAAAGTATTGGGTCACCTGCCTTAGACTTCCACATGCACTTTAGTGACATCCCATTCTTAATCCGCCGGGTTTAATATGACTTCGGTCGACCTTTTGCTGCTATAACCGCTTCAACACTTCTGGGAAGGCTTGGCAAGGTTTAGGAGTGTGTTTATGGGAATTTTTGACCGTTCTTCCAGAAGCGCATTTGTGAGGTCACACACTGTGGATGTTGGATGAGGCGACTGACCCTCAGTCTCCGCTCTAATTCATCCCAAAGGTGTTCTATTGGGTTGAGGTCTGGACTAGGTGCAGGCCAGCCAAGTTTATCCACACCAAACTCTTTCATCCATGTCTATGGACCATATACTTTGTGCATTGGTGTGCAGTCATGTTGGAACAGGAAGGGACCATCCCCAAACTGTTCCCACAAAGTTGGGCGCATGGAATTGTCCAAAATCTCTAGGTTAATGCTGAAGCATTCAGAGTTCCTATATCACTGGAACTAAGGGGCCAAGCCCAGCTCGAGGATGTCCCCTTCCTGTTCCAACATGATGTGTAGGCCTACCAGTGCACAAAGCAAGGTCCATAGAAACATGGATGACAGAGTTTGGTGTGGATAAACTTGACTGCCCTGCACAATGTCCTGACCTCAACCCAACAGAATACCTTTGGGGTGAATTACAGCGGAGACTGAGAGCAAGTCTCCTCGCCCATCAGTGTGTGACCTCACAAATGCGCCTCTGGAAGAATGGTCAAAAATTCCCTTAAACACACTCCTAAACCTTGTGGAAAGCCTTCCCAGAAAAGTTGAAGCTGTTATAGCTGCAAAGGGTGGACCGACGTGATATCAAACCCTATGGATTAAGAATGGGATATCACTTAAGTTCATGTGGGAGTCAAGGTAGGTGACCCAATACTTTTGGCAATATGATAGCTAGGTCTAGAAATGTGCAGGCAAATCATTGCCAACTAGTTAAACTAACCTCTAAGCTTTTAGTTAGCAATCTTACAGCCCAAAAAAGAGGCATTTTAATGCAAGGTGTAAATTATCTCTCTGTCATCTACAAAGCTGCAGCCATCTGAAAATGTAGAGGCACTTGACACAACCACTGGGGGTTCATCTCTGTCAGGATCTTTGGAGCAGTCTAGTTCAGCCTGCTATCTGTGCATACTGGGTAATGTTGGTCCACCACGTTCCCATCATTCCTTGTTGCGTTCCACGTACACTCTGACGTACACGTCGCAGCTGTGATGGCTGCAGTCGAGGTGGCAGTTGTCGACGTGAAAAGCAACCTAAATAAAGTGTAAATATCTTGGAAAGGGGACATCGCAATGCCACAGGACCAAACGGTTTATTCAGGACTAATCGACTTTATTCTACTGAGTCAGTTGTGCGGGCTTTCTTTGAATTTTACAACGAATTTGCTAAGGTACAGCTGGAACCGTCCACGGAGCAAAATACTTAGCTAGCGATTGCTAGCAAGCCAAGTTACCACCGGTGCCCCTAAAGATTTCTCGATGTGGAGACCAAGCCAAAAATATCTGACCTGGGACTGATCTGGAGCTGAATTGACAGTGCACCCTTGAGATATGTACAGATGAAAATAGGCTGTTTCTGCTGTGCCAAGGACGTCAAAAGCCCTAGGACTGGACCACCGTACACTTAGCTTTAAGTAGCAAGCTAAATTAGCTAACGTTACCACTAGTTAGCAAACCTGCCCACCCTGTCATTGTTTTGACTGAGTGGCCATGTCTTCCTGGCTTGGTGGAATAGGCTCTGGGCTTGGCCAGTCACTCGGCCAGGTCGGTGGGAGTCTTTCATCATTTACAGGACAAATATCAAATTTCACCAAAGACATACTTCTAGAAGGGGCGGAGGAAGTTGGAGGTGAGTATACTTCAGTTGCAGAGCTAACGTTAGCAGGCTAGAGAACGCTGTAGGTCAGATGTCAGCTAACGTTGACATATGTCCCAAGTTACCATATGGATTATTATTACATTATTATTATACATGACATACATTATCTTACATTGCAGCGCCCAGGGAACTTCACAGTTGCGCTTGATTGACAGAATTTAAAAGCTGTTGCGATATTATCTGAACTAAGTCAAGGAAATATGATATATGATAACGTTAACGATGTGTGGTTTCTCTGGTGAAATGTCTAGTTTGAGACATGTCTTTCCAGACATGGTGAGCCAAATAGCAGTGAAACTTGTACATGGAGCTGCTCCGTCTTGTATCGTTTGTCTTTGAGTAAACATGTCGCCTCTTTCGCTGTCAAAAGTAAACACACCTTACAACCGACAGCACGGACAGAGAACTTTGATCATCTCATTCCAGCACTGCATGTAGACATCGATAGATAACAACGCATGCGTCACCTGTCAAAGACGAGGCTATGATGACATGGATTTAAACAATTTGAGCTCACCGGTAGAGCCGGCATATTATTGGATAGGGTCCAATCGCGCTGTTATGATTCTCAGTCTGGAGAAATATCAAATCATTAGGACACATAGTTAGCACTCAAATTTGGCCGGGAAACACAATAAGCTGAGAGTGCATGGTAGACCATTTGTTAAAGGGATATTCCGCCATTTTTGGAAATACGCTCATTTTCCACCTCCCCTCGAGCAAAACAATCGATATTTACCTTGTTCCCGTTCATCCAGCCATTCTGTGAGTCTGGCGATACAACTTTTAGCTTCAGCCTAGCATAGATCATTGAATTGGATTAGACCATTAGCTTCTCGCCTGCTAGCTTCATGTTTAAAAGTGACTAAGATTTCTGGTAATTTTCTCATTTAAAACGTGTCTCCTCTCAAGTTAGAAAGTGCAATAAGACCAACTGAAAATGAAACCTGGCGTTTTTCTAGGCTGATTTGACATGGAACTACACTCTCATCTGGCGTAATAATCAAGGCAACTTGCACACTACTGGCACTACTATTGCTTGTTGTCTATGGGGACTATTTTCAGATGCTGCGTACGATATCACTGCGCCTATGGTACGTTTGCAAGTTGCCTCGATTATTACGCCAGATGAGAGTGTAGTTCCATGTCAAATCAGCCTAGAAAAACGCCAGGTTTCATTTTCAGTTGGTCTTATTGCACTTTCTAACTTGAGAGGAGACACGTTTTAAATGGGAAAATTACTAGAAATCTTAGTAACTTTTAAACATGAAGCTAGCAGGCGAGAAGCTAATGGTCTAATCCGATTCAATGATCTATGCTAGGCTGAAGCTAAAAGTTGTATCGCCAGACTCACAGAATGGCTGGATGAACGAGAACAAGGTAAATATCGATTGTTTTGCTCGAGGGGAGGTGGAAAATGAGCGTATTTCCAAAAATGGCGGAATATCCCTTTAAGCTCATTGCACAGTCATGTGCAGCCAGTAGCAGTTGAGTGGTGTCACATGCACTGCTATCTCTCCAAGGCTGAGATAAAGCACCTAACTTGATTTTAGACGATCAGATTCCTCTGGCATGGCACAGTTTAAAGGGACAGTCACATCCTTGATGTACGCAACATGTAAAGAAGATGCACATTTGGACTACTTTTTGCCATGTAAATGCCCTTTTTTTTACTTTACTCCAAATTAACATTATTTTCAGAAGTTGAAAGGAGAATATGCTTAAGTTGTATTTTTGAAACAGTTCAACAGACTTCCCCTCATGCTACTCAGATATGCACATGGTACAGTCTCCTATGCTTTCTTGTAATTAGAAGGTAGGTTAATTCCAGGTATAAAAACATGATGTTATGGTACTTGGCATGACTCTTACACAATTATTTTTTTTCTCTGACAGATGCTACCACAGAGTTGCAGGTGTCTAAGTCTAGGCTGGAGGAACTGGAAACTGCCTTCACTGCACAGAAATCTGAGGTGTGCTGAGTTTTGCTTGCTGATCATGCATGTTTTGCTTCATTGAATATGAATGGTTGGTTTTTGACTGTTGTTGTAAATTGCCTTTCTGATGTGTGTACACGCTTATCACATGTGAGTTTTGTCCTACCACAGTATGACCGTCTACGGAAGATCCATGCAGAACTGGAGGAGAAGTTTGAAGGGTCTGAGCTACAGAACAAACAGTTGTCTTCAGAATATAGACACCGTCTGCAACAGAAAGAGGTATCCACCATCCAGTCCCTATACAGAGCTCAACAAAAGGAAATAGCTGTGAAGACCTGTTAATCAGGTTTGTTCGGCATGTATACAATGATTTTGTTTGTGATCAGGTGGAAATCAGCCACCTCAAAGCTCGGCAGGGTGCCCTGCAGGAGGAGGTGCAGAAACTGGAGCGCTCGGCCCAGCATGTGTCCTCCTCCCTTTCCTCGGGACCCGCTATGCTTCCCGTGACCACCTCAGCCAGCACCACCACCACCACCTCCTCATCCTTCATGACCCACCACAGCGGTGCGCACCAAGGCTTCCATGGCGACGAGATGGACCTGAGCGACGTGCTATGGTCCCAACAGGAGATCAACCGCCTGTCCAACGAGGTCCTGCGGCTGGAGTCAGAGACGTCCCACTGGAGACGTTTGGCTCAGGTAGAGAGCACCTACATTCCTCAACCTCCCTTTAGTCGTAGGTCATATTAATCACTGGAATATTTTACGTAGACTTTGATGATGACAATGTCACTCATGTTTTTGATTCAGGCCTCCAAAGCATCAGGAGGAGAAAGTGGGGAGCAGGATGAAATGCTTAAGCTGCAGAGGACAGTTAAGGTATGAGCACCCTAAGCACAAGACACTAGGCAGTTAGAGAGAGTAGTTACTATATAATGTTAGGCCACCTTATCCACTTGCTGCTTTACTCTTGAATTTGTACTCTTTGTAAGTCACATTGGTTAAAAAGTGTCAGCCAAATGTAATGTAATTGATTGAATTCAGACTCATTAGATCTCAGTCTCGTTAGATTTGTTTATATTTGGCTGTATGTTGACAATTATCTGACAATATAGTTTGGTCAGATATACTATGTTTGCACACAAAGATTAAAAGGCAGTCCAACCCACCAGACTGTTTTTTGGATGCCTATGAAAACCAAGTACAATATTGTGGCATATAAACTTTACAGTTGATGCATCCACGTATGCCCATAAACAGCATTGGAAGTGTAACTGTTCTTTAACTATTAGATCTTACTCTGGTCTGTGCTCTATGAATCATGTTGAGACATTGTCAGTTGTTGGGTATATAAATCAAAATTAAGCAGATTGAAATTGAAAACACACACACACACACACACACACACACACACACACACACACACACACACACACACACACACACACACACACTTTCTCATTCTCTCTTCTCCACTTTATTCCCCAGGAGCTGAGGGAGACTATGGGCCATGAGATGGACCAGCACCAGCATGAGCTGACCGCTCTGCAGGATGTCCAGCGACAGAAGCTGACCGAGGTCACGCGCAGACACCGACAGGAGCTGGCCGAGTATGAGGAGCGCATTGAGGAGCTGGAGGAGCAGCTGCAGAGTGGTGAGCACCATCCTGGGGATTGGGTCACAGAGTGCCAAAGCCATACGTTCATGCTGGAAAGGATGAACAAGGCCAATTTCATTGATTTCACCCGCATTAAAGCTAAGCTGATTTCACTTATGCCACTTATCTCTGGAGGACTGAGATCTGGATCAAACCAGAAAACACTGCCTGCCTGGGCTTTTAACTAATTACATGTTTTCTCATTCTGTCAGCAGGAGCTTTTATGAAATTTTAAGCAATGTAAACATAACCTGGCTAAAATAATTTGTAGAATTCCTACAATTCTTGAGGACAGCACAGGCACGAGAAGGCACAGCAGGCTGTTTGGAATGCAGTGTATGTGGTTCTGATTAGGTAGATTTGCCCCAGCTGTTCAAAACAAAACATTTCCAATGCACGCATTGTACTCAAAACATAGCAGCAGACATTGTCCCCACAGTAACTGACTTTGGTTGACCAGCTTAGGCTTCTGCTTCTGTATGTCGATGCCAATCCTTACATCCATCACTCAATTATCTCCTCCTCTCCCAGGTGGCAACCTCAGCCCAGCCTCCCCGAACCCTCCAGGACTCGAGCGGCAAGACGAGAGGCTGCGCGAGCTGACAGCCAGCCTGGAGGAGGCCTCTCGACAGCGCGCCGCGCTGGAGCAGGAGAAAGACGAGGCGCGGGCGGAGAACGCGGAGCTGATGAGCAACTACAGCCGCCTGCAGAACTCCGTGAGCGAGCTACAGGCTCGTGTGCAGGAGCAGGAGGGCAAGGCCATGCTCAAGTCCCAGCAGGACGCAGAGATCCAGATGCTAAAGAAGGCACTCAATGGTAAAAATATCGAAAATAGCAAAAACTGTTTCAGTTCTTCAGCGCTATTTTTACTTTGGCATTCATTATCTTCATTTAAGCATAGTGGGCAGAGCCTGCTTTTCAGTTGAAAATAGGTTAACAGTCATACTAGAAATGTGATCAATAACAGTAATCTCTTTTCTGTGTTTTTGTTTTCGTGTTTTAGGGGCAGAGAAAGAGATAACGAGGTTAAAAGGCCTCATTGAGGTTTGTATATTTTTTTGCCTGTTTTTATTCATGACATCTGTTATTGCAATTTCTACTGTGCTGTCAGCATTTTACTTTATTTCAGAGTGAGCCCAAGGATGAGGTTGAACATGCAGACATCTTGGAGCTCAACACAATAATTGGAACACTAAAAACTGAGAAGGAGGAACTGGAAAAAGAAATGGTGGGTGCTAATCTCAGCTGTATGTACAGTATGTGTGGTAATCATAGACCTAAAAGAAATGGACAAACAGACTCCGTTGTTCTCAATGGAAGGGGGCTGAAACAAAATTCCGTTTACTTTCCGTCGTACTGCGCAGACTCGTACTCGCTTCGTGACGTTAGCCATCCTGCACATTGCTGTAACTCGTCTGATAGATCGAAAACCTCTGAAATTGTTAACGTTCGTTTTTAATATTATTATTAGTTTACTTGCCTCTAGGTAATGCTTTACCCTATCAAACAGTAGGCTACCGTAGGCTACACACATTTTCACTGATCTTGCGAATGACTTTCTGTCATGGTTTTCGTGCAGGCTCACTCAGCTTCTTATCCAAACATTATGGGAAATCTCCCCTCGAACGTTAGCTTCCCTCCAACCGACATGCTAACTATACTTTTTTACGAGAAACCAACGTTATATACGAGGAAGAAGTGAATTAGTTTTGCCTTCAATACCCTATATAGAATTCAAAGAAGCTATAAGGGCGACACAGGGCACATGTTACAATACACTGTTCACAACGTAACCACCACCAGGAGTCCTGTGTAGATGTACTGTTTGGTTTTACTAATGGAAGAAAAGTGTGGATTGTTCATTTGTCCGTTTCTACGACCACTTCAATGTGGAAATGAAAGCTCATTTGTTGTCCCATTATCTTGCTCATTAAATGTTGTTGTTTTATTTTCATTTTATTGCCCCTTTGAGATCAGAGTAAACTGACTGACATGCTATTTTCCTGTTTTCATAACTGCAGCATGCCTTAGCAGCGAGACTGCAGATTGCAGAGGAGAGTTCAGCAACGGCTGCAGTCGGAGAGCCCGGGGGTGTAGACCAGGGGGAGGTGGCAGAGCTGAAGGCCCAGCTTGAGAAGAAGGAACAGGCTTTAACTCAAGCTCAACTAGATCAGGACACTCTCGCTGCAGAGCTGGAGGAACTAGATGGGCAGAACCAAGAGGCCACACAGGTCTGTCATGTCACTGACAGTTACATTTACATCTTTCATTTAGTACTTGAATATTTGGATGAAATGTATAAAAAATACAACTATTCTTCATTACAAAGTATGTTGCAAATATGAAATGTCTCCCTACTCTTTTGTCCCTGCAGCATTTGATCGCTCTAAAGGATCAGCTCTCTCGCCAAAGAACAGACGCTGATGATGAAATTACTCATCTGCAGTCAGAGCTCAGTGCTGCCCAGGACCAGAAGGGGGCGCTGCAGCAAGAACTTGAGGCCATGAAGGAGAAACTCAGCCAAAGTGCCTTTACCTTGAATGACTTGCACATGGGCAAACAACAGCTGGAGGCTACAGTGAAGGAGTTGAGAGACAAACTGAGCAAGTCACATGAGCAGGCCAAAGAGATTCGACACGAGGCCTCCGAGCTGAGGGCAACACTGAAGGAACGAGAGAGCGATCTGGAATCGATCCGACACAAGCTGGGAGACGCTGGGGAGAAAGAGAGTGAAATGGAAGGACACAGAACGGAGCTTGATGACAAGGAGAGAGAGCTGGAGGAGATCAGGATGGAGCTGGCAGAGATGAGAAACTCCCACGAGAGGGTGAAATCTGATGACTATGAGATGAAGATAGAGAATCGTCGGCTGAAGGAAGAGGGCACCCAGATGCTGGCTAAAGTGGAGGATCTCAGTAAGCAGATGCGAGATGGCCAGGCTGCCCTCAACAGGGTCGTGCTGGAGAAGGACACCCGCATCGAAGCCCTGAAACTGGAGAAGAGCCAGCTGGAGGGCGAGCTGTCCCAAGCTGAGAAGCGCATCTCAGACCAGACCAAGCAATACCAGCAAACCATTGAGGAACTGAGCCGAGCTCGGTCCATGGATGCCTCTGCCCTGCAGACCGAACACGAACGAACAGTCAAACTCAACCAGGAGAAGGACCTGGAGATTGGTCAGCTGAGGAGGGACATGGAGCAGCTGACAGCCGACCACAAGGACACAAACGAGATGCTCTCCATCACCGTGGCTGGGCAGAAGCAGCTGACCGAGCTCCTGCAAGAGAAGGATGCCTTTGCCGAGACACTCAAAGCAAAGGCAGCAGAGACACAGAGGGAGATGGACGAAACCGTGGCCAGAGTGAATCAGGACAGCGAGTCCTTGAGACGTTCGGTGGAGGACAAGGACAAGCAGCTAGGTGCCATGAAGGAGGAGAACAGCCACTTGAAGGAGGAAATTGATAGGCTGAAAGACCAGCAGAGCCGTCCACAGCCCATGTCCGAGCCCCGGACACTGGACATCATCACGGAGCTAGAGACGGAGGTTACCCAGCTGAAAGCGGCTCGGGATCGTTTGGATGGGGAAGCTCAGTCCCTGAGGGCAGCAGCGGAGGAGCAGCGGGGCACTCTACTCCAGTCCCAGAGTGAGCTAGAGCAAGCCCGCTCGCGGCACGAGCAGAGCACCCTCAACTACGAGCGGCTCATTACCACCAAGGATGAGGAGATTGCTCGACTCCGGGAGACAGCGGAGACACAGCTCCAATCCCCACCAAGCCGGGAGATTCTGCAGGAGGACGACAAGACCCAGTCACTCGGCAGGGAGAACGGCAACGAGAAGCACGACTTCTCAAAGGTGGAGATTGAGAAATTGGTGAAAGGCATCAAGGAGAAAGAGAACGAGATTAGCCAGCTGAATGAGAAGAACCTTTCCCTGACCAAACAGCTGGACCAGCTGGTGGTGTCCCGGGACGAGGTGGGGAAGCTGTCTCAGATGGTGCGGCAGAAGGACCTGGAGATCCAGGCTCTCCACGCGCGAGTGTCCATGAGTGGCGTCGGAGGCCACAACCAGGACGTGCTCTTCCTCCAGCAGCAGCTGCAAGCCTACGCTGTGGAGCGGGAGCAGGTGCTTGCCGTGCTCAATGAGAAGACACGGGAGAACAGCCAGCTGCGTTCCGACTACCACCACCTCATGGACGTGGTGGCCGGAAAGGAGGCGGCTCTCCTGAAGCTCCAGCAGGAGAACCACCGGCTCTCCTCCTCCAGCGATCCCTCGGGGAGCCAGGAGATGTTCCGCGAGACCATCCAGAACCTGTCCCGCATCATCCGCGAGAAGGACATCGAGATCGACGCGTTGACACAGAAGTGCCAGACATTGGTGACTGTCCTGCAGGCGTCGTCGGCCGCAGACTCAGGCGGTGGCGGATTGGGTGGCGGCGGCGTGAGCAGCAACCAGTTTGAGGAACTGCTACAGGAGCGAGATACTCTGAAGCAGCAGGTGAAGAAGATGGAGGAGTGGAAGATGCAGGTGATCACCACCGTGAAGAACATGCAGCACGAGTCCGCGCAGCTCCATGAGGAGCTGCTCAAGCTGCAGGGCCAGGTGACCGCGGACAGCGCCTGCAGTTCCCGTCTGTCCGGTGACTATGCCCGACTCATCCAGAGCTATGAGCAAAAGGAGAGAAGGCTGGGCTCTCTGAGCCAGCAGCTGGCCCACGTGCAGCAGAGTATTAGTCAACTCAGCAGTACCAAAGATGTCTTACTGGGGAGACTCGATAGTGTAGCACAGAGCCCTGATACGATGGTTATGGCCCCACCGCAGATGGCTGCCCCTCCAGTTGCAGTTGAGTCTTCCAGCCACCAGGGGGCAGCAGTGACAGACGAGGCACTGAGACAGGAACTGGAAACCCTCCGTCGGCAGCTGGCACAGCACGATGTCACTGTCCGGACACTGCAGGAGAATAACGGGCGCCTGTCGGACGCAGCCGCTGCCTCTGAAGGTGAACAACGGGGGAAAGCGGAGGAGGTGCGGCAGCTCCACGGACGGCTGGAGTCGGTCCAGCGCTCGCTCCGGGAGAAGGACCTGCTGATCCAGTCGAAGGGCGAGCAGCTGAACCAGACGACCGAGAGCCTGCGGAACCGCGAGAGCGACAACGAGCTGCTGCGGCAGGCCGTTACCAACCTGAAGGAGCGGGCACTCATCCTGGAGCTGGACGCCCGCAAGCTCCGCGAGGAGAACGAGGCGGTGGCAGCACGCTCGCGGGAGAAAGAGTCAGAGTTCCGCGCACTCCAGGAGACGAACATGCAGGTGTCCATGCTGCTGCGCGAAAAGGAGTTCCAGTGTAATTCGGCCATTGAGAAGTCTGCTGCTATGGAGAAGATGCTGAAGGACAGAGAACAGGTGAGTCATTATATGGCACGTTCAACTTTTAATCTCAGGTTCAACACTTGAGTTACCTCAAGCGACTTGTGAAGGACAGTGTCATTGGTATGTCTGCAGTGGGAGTTTTCAACAGGTTTTTGTTTCCTTAAATTACAAATTCCACATTCCCAGACAGCTTAGACATCTCTGAAAAACAAAAGGGGGTCTGCCAGACCGTAAAGGTTCAGGTGCTGAAGGAAAATATTTCAAGCACCAGGGTTTCATATTTCTTTGGATAGTCTTGCTAGTGTTTGTATTCAGATGTGCTTGATATCGTCCAACAGGGCAAGTCGGGTGAATTGAACCAGTTGCTGAACGAGGTGAGGTCCATGCAGGAGAAGGCGGTCATGTTTCAGCAGGAGAGGGACCAAGTGATGCTGGCACTCAAACAGAAGCAGATGGAGACCACAGCGGTCCACAGCGAGGTGCGATGGACAACACCGTCACTGACCTGGCTTTAAATACTGATTTTGTGATGCGGTTTCATCACCAGCTAGGGGGTTCACTGGTCTTTCTGTCCACGTAGATGGAATGTACAGTAACATTTACTGTACATTTACTGCACTGTACTTAACATCAGTATCCATAGAGCATTATAAACACATTTATAAAGGGTTAGAAAGTATTAATGGTGCCTCATATTGACTTTCATACTGTTGGTGTATAGGTACTGTTCTATCTGTTCACATTAATGCCCTCAGGAAGGATGATAATGTTATAGCATAGTCCCTTACAGCTTCAAGTATCATAATACATAATGCAGCATAATAAAATTTATTGTGCTTTCTCTTACTATGATTATTATTTTTATAATTTATTTTTATTTTCTAAGGTGTAATGGCTCATACAGTGAAACGATGAGTGCAGTCTTGACCATGTATTTAAAAACCCGCCGTGTTTAACGCATGCGTGTGCCTCGTGTCACTGCAGATGCAGCACCTGCGGGAGAAGGGGCAACGGCAGCAGCAGGAACTGGAGCGCCTGCGCAACCACCTGCTGGAGATGGAGGAGTCGTACACGCGGGAGGTGGTGGCGGCTGAGGACCGCGAGGCGGAACTGAGGCGGAGGGTCACGCTGCTAGATGAGAGGCTGGCGTCGTCCTCCAGTGCAGTGGAAAACGCCAGGTAAGAGGACTTGAATGTGATCTTATGAGTTCAGATACACCTTTTAATAGCCACTGTCCAAGTACTGTGAAGTTGTCTACATCTTGAGGGCTGTTTATACAGTATATATATATTTTTTCTTTAAGTAGCAATGAGTTTCTGTGATTGAACAAAGGGGCAGAGGAAGTGGTTTGTCCTGAGTTGCCTCCATACTCTAGCTCACCCTGTTGTCTTTGTGCTTGTGCACACGTGCAGTCAGCAGGCCAGTCTGCAGGTGGAGTCACTGCAGGAGCAGCTGAACGGGGTGATCAAGCAGAGAGACGAGGCTCTGCTGCAGCTGCGCACGGCCCAGGAGCAGGTCAACCAGTACGCCATGTCCCTTACCAACCTGCAGATGGTGCTAGAGCAGTTCCAGCAAGGCAAGACACGTCACTTCCTTGCCAAAGTCTGATGTTCTATAATATGGATATCGGTGAACATGATGCATATCTGTTGTTTGTATATTATCTATTATTTGATGTTGACAGTTGCAAATTTGCACTAAATTATTAGGATAGTCCTATGACTGACGTTCGTACTGTGAGTAGATTTGACTATGTTGTCCTATCATGTTGACTTGCTTGGCTCCTGACTTGTTGTTTTCCCTACATCATAACACTTAGCCCTCTCTCTTTACAGAGGAGAAGGCCATGTACTCGGCAGAGCTGGACAAGCACAAGAGGGAGAAGGAGGAGTGGAGGAGGAAGGCAGAGAGACTGGCGGATGAAGCTGCAGCCCTGAAGGTACATGGACACACTTCCCTGTGCTCATTACACTCCCACCTGTGCCGGTTGTTGTGTCGTTGTCATGGCATTGCGTCATTTACTGTTGTACTGCAGCCTCGCTAATGATTGTGATCCTGTCTCATTGATTGTGTCCATGCGTGTTTGTGCGTGTGTGTGTGTGTGTGTGCCGTGTTGCAGCTGAACCTTGATGAGGCCACTGCTGCGTTGGATTCAGCTTCCAGACTGACCGACCAGTTGGATCTCAAGGAGGAGCAGTTAGAAGATCTGAAAAAACAAGGTTTATTGACCATACCATTTTGAATTTGGATGATATTTAGTCGTAACTTTTTAATTCCTTGCTTGAGAGTTGGGTATTTCATAATGACTGTTGTGCATGTAGTAATCTCATATTTCTACCTTATGTAATTCAGTTTTTGAGCTAAATAGGCCTAAATGGTCACCACATGCCTGCATTAATGTTAAGTCACCAGACTTAAACCTTATCTGAGTATAGTGATCCCTTGTCTGAGATCGCTGGCAGAAGAGCGCTGAATGCATCTGCTACGTGTGTCTCGGCTTTTGGAGGCGGCGTGGGTGCGTGCGTCTGAAATTCCTCACAGGCACTCGCTGACAGCACGTATGTTTTATAACCTTTTGCCGGCGAGCCAAACCCAGATCTGCCTTCTCTTCTCCATGGCCGCCCACCCCTGGGCCCTTTTCCTCCACCTTCGCAGGCAGGCGCGGCCCGACGGAGCTTATCTGGCCCACTGGAATAACATAAATAAAATCCATCACTCTTCAGAGCCTGCTGCTGACCCAGCAGGGTTGCCCTTTCCCAGACCAAGCCACTCGTATCACACTTCTCAAAATGACATCACACGACATTCTCAGACGTTCTTACCGTGTTCTCCACCCACGGCCCACCATACCCCCCCCACGCACGGCCCCCCCCACCCCCTTACTTTCTCCCCTGTATGATTGCCGAATTCCTTGGGCACTGCAAGGCAGGCATTTGAGATTGGGGCTTGTTTGTTCTGCCAAATGGCTGTGTGAAATGGTTAAATAAGGCTATGCTCCGGCTGACAGGGCGCTTTGTCCTGCGCTGCCAGGGCCAGTGCTGACGGGGGCCTTTACTTTGGCATGTCTTCCTGGTCCCTTTCTGCCGCTACACTCAGACAGAGAATTAATCCCTCAGGTCAGGCCTGTCCCAGACATCTGGAAAGTAGCGGAGTGCAAGAGCGGTGAGATAAGAATGTTTGTGTGTGTGTGTGTGTGTGTGTACTCTTGCAGTGAGCGTGAGGCAGGAGATGCTTGAAGACTCCCAAAACAAGTTAGTGAACTTGCTCAACAGCACCGAGGGCAAAGTGGACAAGTAAGTTGAATACCGCTCATAATGTTTTACGAGCATAATAAACACATTGTAAATGAATACGGCATGACAGTCAGTCTCCTGAGAATATGAGCACAAGTAGAAGAAGGATGTTTTTTGTGCCCGCAGGGTACTCATGCGGAACTTGTTCATGGGGTACTTCCACACCCCGAGAAACAAGCGTCCAGAGGTGCTGAGGCTCATGGGTAGTGTTCTTGGAGTTGACCGAGATGAAGTCGACAACGTAAGCCAAATACACACACACACACACACACACACACACACTAACATATACACATAAGTAGGTATAAGACATCGAGGTTTCTGTACGAAAACAACCGCTACATGTATCGGACTGTATTCTTCCTGAATTGATGATGTCTCTTTTCTAATTTGTATGTTGCCTTGACCTTTGACATGGTCCATGAGGTCAGTGTCTTTCGTAACATGCCTCTCTGTCCTTCCTCAATCATGTTGACTTGCATGAGTATGAATCAGTGCACGCCGCGATTTCTCAGCTCCCTTGTGGTATTAAACCACCATTAGCTCAGCAAGACCTCACAGCCGTCACATCAAGGGACTGGGATAGATCCCCGTTTCTCATGGGTGTTTTACTACAGATACCCGCTACCAGCGGAGTGAAATTATTTCTTTGTCAAAGTTCTGCTGGTCATTTGTTGTTGTTGGATCCGTGCCAAGAGAGATGGCCTCACAATTTGTTCAGCATTATGAAATAACTTTAGATAATAATTGAATATAAACTAATGTTGATGTTCAGTACTAAATAATATCATCTGCAGATACAATTGATCCTCATAAATGGCATTGCGTGGCCAGGATGTTAGTTGTAGAGCAAAACAAGAATGAATCTTTCTCTAAGGGGGTCATTGTTTCCTCTACACTTAAGATATTAGAATAAGATAAGAGTATTTCCTAGAATTAAACAAGATCAGGGCAGGCTATTGGAGACCATTGGATTAGGGTGCAAGAGTAATACGACAGAAATGTGGACCTCTGTTGAGCTAAATATATTCTGGGACCTTATCTTTTTAACTTTGGTGATATTCCAGAACAGCTGAGAACCAAGCTTTTTTGTGTTCTGGCTAGCCATTTTCAACACACTTGCAATTTTTAGAATTTAAAAATGAGTCAGGTTGCTTTATAGACACAAATATTCATGTAGTGCATTTTTGGGGTCCAAGTTGATAATATTCCCCCAAAAGTATTTGGTTTTGAGTGTTTGCCAATCTTTAGTTCTAGCCTGATAAATTCTTGGCCCTGTCATCACACATCATAGTAGAAACGTTGATGGGCAGAATAATGTACACAGTCCAGTTCATCTTGGCATCATTTTGAAGTGTTCTTGATTAAATGGTGATTTCATTCCTTTCGGTGGTCTGTTATATAAGCAATTCCTACTCGAAATGTATATTATTTGATAGGAGCCTCCAGTCGCTAGCATAGACTAATACACCTCAGACACTAGACTCCCCCACACCAACCATCATAAAACAGTCTTGTCGTAAGGAGGAGTGTCTGAGGCCAACCCCAGCTTTGAGAGCATTTCCTCAGCCTCACTGCATTGGCGTTTGAGGCTTGATGGGACAGCTTCCAGCTATTCAGACCGTGTTACCCAACTGCCTTAAAGAAAAACAGATTTGTAGAATGAGGGGCAAAATGTGATTACAACTCCTCAGAAAGCTTTTTCTACACTTTTATTGCTCTTGAGAGTGTTCTCACCCCCACTTTCCCCCCCCAACCCCCAACCACAAGCTCTTCCCTTCACTATTGCAATTTTCCACTCTAAGATGTCTGTTTACAGCACAAGTGCTGTTTCCAAATCCTGACCCAGAAACCTCTACCCCCTTTAGTTTTTTTTTTATTATTATTACTTTTTTTTGAAGTGCAGATATTTTCTCCCCACCAAGGAGGTTGAAGTCATCATTTGTTTGGCTTTCCAAAGGATTCTGTTGAATTCCTCTGGAGGCGTTTCTTGGATGGATTGTTTGGGATATCCATGTCCAGTCCTCTTCTTTTTCACCCCACCAGCAGTGAGAAGGGACACTGGTCATGAGTTTGCTTACAAACATTTATCTGAGGGTCGCGCAGGGACCAAGGTCATGTAAGAGAGGATGACTCCCTCTTTTGCTCCTCATCTTCCTGGAAGTCAGCTGCTTCTCTCTCTCTTAGCGGAAAATGAGAACCAATTACAGCAAATTACAGTAAACGGTAATAACTTTTAATCTCATTCTTGAGAAAGCAGCTGCAGGAACTTCTTTGTAGTAAAACATATGCCATGTTAGAACAACAACTATCACATGTGCAGATTTCCTCCTTGCAAGTAAATAGTGTATCTTCTTTAGCCACACTGGGGCTAACAAACCCATACAAACCCGCATACTTTGAATTTTTGGTTGACAAACAAATTGCAAGTGCAGCACCTTAACAGACACGCCAAGTTCCCCCTTGGATTTAGCCTCTTTGCTAGCAAGGTTTGAAGTCAAACAGCCAATCAAATTACACCCCTTCCTTCCATGCTGCTGAAGCACCATGTGATTTTGTATGTGTTAGTCTGAGCCATTATGCCTGTTGCAAAGTTACAGAGTCAGTACAGTGCACATACACGTAATAGTGTTTAATAGTAAACACTCAATAGACCGCTAGATGACCATGAGGAGCAATTCGCTGAATCATACACATGTATGGGATTAGAATTATAGACCGCTCGGATTACAGCTAGTTTGGTGCGTCCTCTTTACTGACGCATTTGATTGTATCATCATGCTGAAGTACAAGTCACATAGACTACTGAGTAATCACTGTTACACCCCTACATGAGGTTTTTTTTTTTTTTTTTTTGAGGCCTTTGGCTAAATTAATTCTCACTCTAATTTCCTTAACCCCCCTGAGCCCATTCTTAAACAACTTTCACAAATTATTATGAGCTCATTTCATTGGCAAAGACTGGGGATCATCATAAGACAACATTCTGTCCATCCTTGGTTGATAAGTATTGCAAAAGCATCATCTGGTCTTGTATAATGAGGACTTGAGAGAACTGGCTAAAGTCCATTCATAGCAACTTTCCAAGATCTAAAAGACAAAAACAACTGGAAGTAATTAAACGTTGTGCAGTAGTAGACACTGCTCAGCTATGTTGAGGCTCAGGTGATTCAGTAGAGGAAGCCCTGCTGTGTGTGGGTTTATAGGAAAAGGAATGTATTTGTTACTAGGTACCAACTGTCACTAATGCTGATAATATTGGCTTTCTCATTCTTTATTTCCTTGTTTGCCTTTTGGATGCCATATTTAAATGCCTGCAAAAGAGAACAAAGTCTTTAAGGAAGTAAATGTAGAGGGACAATTTGTCTGGGTGATTAATGGATTTCTTGCATCTAATAATCTAAATGCACATGCCACAGCTAATCCAAGGAGGACAAAGGCTATTCTAAAAGTCCCTCCTTACACACTCAAGTACATTTTATTTTATTTTATGACCCTGCATTTGTGACTGATGTCTTTTAGTGTTTCATTTACAGTATGTGCTGTTTGTTTACTGGTCTCATTAGATGCTGGAGGATGAGGGGCGACGTGGGGTCAGTGGCTGGATGTCCAGTTGGCTGGGTGGGAGAGCCGTCCAGAGTGTCCCCAACACTCCCCAGAGGCCAACTCAGGCTCAGGGCTTCAACTCGGTAAGTCCACTCCAACCAGTTAACGAGAAAAAGAATGTAGTGGAAGCTTATTTAATGAAACCTATACCTTGAAGTCTGTGTTTTGGACAAAAGGAAGGAAGTAAGGGAAACTTTTCAAACTAAGTGCTTGCGTTTGTGGGTCCCACAGTCTTTCTCTGAGATGTTTGTGAAGTTCCTGGAAATAGAGTCGACTCCTACACTTCCAGCACCTAAGCTGCCTGTCTACGACATCAAGCCCCTGGGGGCGCCTCCACCAGGTCGCATGTCAGCCAGCACGCCAGCAGCAGCCTCAGGTAATGCACCAGCCAGACATCCCAACCCAGAATACTACAGAGACTTATAATTCAGTCGTACAAGCAAAGTGATGAGACTCCACCACAAACGCACTACAGTACGTTTCAATACAGCCTTTTCAGGCATACTCCATGTCTGGAAATACCCAGTAAACATAGCCGGACAGATTTTTTTTACATTGTCAAAGAAGTTTCTGGAATAGTTTTAGAACAAGAAGGATGGGTTTTCATGTTAAATCACATGATGAAACGACTTCATAAAGATGCTACACTTAGATATGTTTTAACAGGAGTTAATGTGGAAAGCAGAAAGTTGTTTAGGCTATGTTCTCCAAAGGGTGTTATGGGTCATATCATTGAAGGTATGACTGTATATGCAAGGTCTTAGCTTAAAACAGGCAAAGATTAAGTAGAAATGAAAACAATGTCAAAAAGTAAGTCTTGATGTAAACATTACTTTGTAATCTCAAAACACCTATACACTATATTGCCTAGATATCTACACAAGTTAGCATGGTAACCTGCTGGAACCGCTCTGACTAAAGCTTTTGTCATTATTAATGGGTCTACATCTAATGAAGTACTGTATGAAATTAAGTTAATTTGATCCTACAGAAGCTTGACTAATCCGTCCTTCCACAGGTGGGGCAGGAGGACCCAGCAAGCGAGCCTCACAGTCCAACCCCTTCTTGGCTCCTCGTTCAGCTGCAGTGCCCTTGCTCAACCCCGGAGGTGGTAGTGGAGCAGGTAGTGGACACCTGCTGATGAAGCCCATCTCTGACTCACTTCCTACCTTCACGCCCGTGCCCGTCTCGGCCGAGGCCAGTGGGGGGGCGGTGCTCAAAGACCTGCTCAAGCAATGAGTGGTGCCTGACTGTGCCCGCTAAAGCACTTTAGCCAATCACAGCCCTCAAGACACTATGCAGCCTGCGCAGCGTGGACAAGCAAAGCCAGGACAAGTGGTTATAGCACTAATTTACAGATGCAGACATCACAGCCCTTGAGGCTGGTCTTATTTGTGGTTCATCCAGACTGCTCTCTTCCTTTTTGTCGGAAGGCAACAGTTAGACTTTTTTTGCAGTGGGTGCCAAACCAGTGGGTATCTGGTTTGAGACAGCACTTTCCAGTGTTGAAAAAAAAAATTGTCTGGGCTTGAGACATCCCAACACTGCAGCGCATAATCAAGAGGATTTTTTCATTATTTAGTTATTTTAAACGTGCAATTTATCTGGTGCGGGATCCCCCTGATGTTGTCTGGCAAAACCACATAAAGATTTACATGGCTGACTGCTTCAGTTAAAACCATAAAGATTTTTCTGTCCTTTATTTTCTTCCTTTTTCTCTAGGCAGTTGCCAGATATGACAAAGTGTTACAGTAACAACAGCTATCCTAGAGGGCTAAGGTATTGTGGCTGAGGCTGGTGGCCTCTCTTATGTATTTGCAACATGATATGAATATGTTGTTAAACCTGTACATTATGGATATTTTTCATTCTCCTGCACTGTGGAAAGTGCGCAAATCATACTTTTTCATCAAATTGAATGAACCTTTGGGTTTGTGAAGATTAAAACATGTACTTTTACAAAGTCTGCTAGCTGCACAAGAAGAATAAATACGTTTACAGGATGAAGGTTAGACTTCTTTGTTTAATAAATAACAATAAAGAAAAACTTCGCTGGACATTTTTCTGTGTGTATTGGCAACATGATATTGGGAGTTGGAAAGCTGTATAGCTACTCTACTGCCTCCCTAAATCTCTGAGCTTCTGAAAGGGAATATTGTTACAAAACAGACTACACAATGCCTTCAAATTATTTGTACTATATTCATGATTTGGGCAATATAATTTATAGTTTGGGGTGAGAGGTTTTTGCTCATGTTGTCTGCATAGTAGCCTACCCTTTTTAATTTAATTGATACGTTTTCACCAAGATTGAGGAGCTCTCAGACAAATATGATGAAAAGCCTATCAGTTAAAAATGTTTATTCTGGCAAAATAAAAACATCTCTTCCATGAATCATGTTGTACATCATTTTCACATCTAAGTGTTCTTGTTTTGCACATTTTATCCACCAAGTAGCCTACATCCATGAAATACTAATGCTTGGTCCTTCTTTGTTATGTCCATGAAGACACAGACCTGAGTTTCATTTGCACCTTTGTATTCTTCCCAGGTTCCTAAAAGTTCTGGTGCATTGGGAGAGTATCTTACTACCATGCTAAGAGTATCTCAGTACATACTGTAATGATTACACAGAAATAGGCTAAGAATCTCCCTCTCACTTTGGTGATGTGCACTATATATAGACATCAGTTTCAGAAATGTTTTTGATTAATGTGCTGCTGACCCAGGCCAAAACAAATCCATTATTTAAAACCACTGACAACAATAATAGCAGTTCATAGACACCACGGTCTGTCAGTGGTAGCACTGAAATAAGTTTCCAAATGTCTTTGGGATGTACGCACAGACAAAATTGTAGAATGTAGGCCAGTGACCCCAAACGCTGAGTGTGGTCAGTTTATGAGGGAGTGTTTGTCCTCGAAGACTCTAGTTGTAGAATCCTAGAGCAGGTGGCCGAGGTTTCATGGAAAAAAGCCTTAATTTCGGACACTACTCTGCGGAAATCATTTTAATGACATTACCAGATGGAAACAGACCTTTTACTGCGCGTCCTTCCTCAACGCCCGCCGTGGTCAACTTCGTGTCGGCGACTGCTGTGGCAGACTTTGGCGCGCACTTCCTTCAAAGGGGGTTGTCTAACTTTTGATGGAATCCAGCTGTTGTCAAAATACTCTGGGGCCCCGTTTATTTGCATAGCTAAACAATCTGTAGAGAGTACGGAGTGTCTAGAAACGGAACACTTCGTATTGTAAGACACTCCCCCTTTACTTGGTCAATGCACTGTTGCTTTAGGTCGACGGAAGAGCGCCTAACCAAAGCCAGGTGTTGGTTTTCGCGTTAACACGCTGACTGGGGGAGGCGAGGACGCCACATTTACGCATTGATCCTGCACATCTGTGGAGGTAGTGCGGAGTTCTGCACTCTTTTACAGACGGACTTCTTGGGCCGCTTTAAACGTGATTTCAAGGGGGATCCCAAGGACTCATAAAAACATGTTATTTGCAATACGTGGCTCAAGTTCCCCGCCATATGAGAGGTAAGGCACCGTTAATTCAAAACAATCTGTTCGTTGGCTCCACGAATCAAATAGCTATAGAAGATTTATCTGATTAGTTCCATAAGCAAGTACTTTTTCCATGTTTTCAAGTCTGACTTGTGCATCGTCTGCGAAAGGAAAATGAATGGGATGAAGTCTCATTCAACAACACTATCAATCTCATTGTCTTGCAGAATGCTGACAGTTCTTGCATTTGCGTTATGTTGCATTCACTCTGGAAAAGCTCAGGTACGTTCTATTGTACAGTTTCAACACGACATAGTGCCCATGCCAATGAAAAGCTCAGTCTTAAAGATGTTTTAAAGTGTCACGTAATGTTTTGCTTTTGAATTAATAATATATTTGCTGTCAGTGAGCTACAGGATTTCTACAGTACATGCATTCTATGATCATATTTCTTGTATCCTTGAGACATGCTTGACCCTTCTATCTCCTCAGACTTGCACTGAAGGTTTCGCATATGACCGGCGGAGCAGGCAATGCATTGGTAGGCTTCCTAATTATTTGCTGGTCTCATATATGCATGCCCTGTGTGGTTCTCATTTCATCCACAAATTGATTTCATGGATGTCTTACTCATCCTTCATTGTGCACAGATGTGGATGAGTGCCGGACGGTGCCAGATGCCTGTCGGCTGGACATGCGTTGCGTCAATCAGAACGGTGGTTACTTGTGCCTCCCGCGCAGCCTGTATACTCAGTCCTATGCCAGGCCTGAGGGCCCCGCCTACCCTGAGGGCCCTGCTTACCCGGAGGGCCCCGCTTACCCGGACACATCGGTGGGCTTCGGCGATCCCCAGTTTGCCCCACCGCCTCCAGGGCCCGTGGCTCCAAGCTACCCCATAGTGAGCCGCACAGCGCCCTGCGTCCTTGGCTACTCGCTCGGAGAGGATGGCACCTGCGTTGGTGAGTTCAGCCAGTGTTCACCCCACCTTTTTCATTTCCTCTCCCTTAGCAATATGGCAAAGAGCACGCCGCCCCACCAACAGTAGATAAAAGGCAGAAGTGCCCACGGCAGGTCTGTCCCACTTGTTCTCTCCGGAGTCTTGGAGTCAGAGAGAAGAGGTTTTGTTTTCAGATGGTTCTGCATTTGTGAGATTTGAGCCCCATGTGGTTCCTTGGACCGACCAAGAGCTCTGGCATCACTCGTGGAATCTCCTTCAGTGGCTCTGCCCAGAACTCTTGTTTGGCTGAGGGATTGATCCTTATCTTGTATTCCCGTCTCTAGATAAACACGATCATATTGAAGCTGGGCTTTGTGTTGGCTACTCCCCGGCATCCCAGGGATTTGGAGGGCCTTTTTTGGTCACAGACTGCGCACAGACACATCAAAATGCAACTCTGTAATTTCGTCATACCTGTGGTGGTTGTGGGGCAGTGGGCCAGAGGGACTGCTCGAGCACTGAGAGGGGCGCGACTGCTCTCTGCTGCATGGGCCAAGATCTAGATGTGGTTGCTGAAATGGCAAAACAAATAGGCTGAGGCTCAATGGAGGAGTACTACTTACTCTCCGTGGATATCTAGTCTTTTTAGTCATCCTTTGGCCAGGATACTGATAGTGCTTTGCCTCTTTAAGTGCACATACTCTAGTGAGGACAAAAAAAGGAAACTGAAGCGTAAATAGCAAGTCAGACTTAATCCATTTTCATCTATGAACTTCAGATTGATTAGAGTTGGAGGAATGGGGTTTCCAGAGTAAACACAGACTGACATAATGTCTTTTCAGGCCTGCTACACTTTGCTTAGAGATGAAGCGTTGCCCAAAAGGGACATATCCTTAAAATTGACATACATTATGCCTATTAGGGTATAATTATCTCAATTTATGTCAGATCAGGCATAGCATGGTAATAAGTGGAAAACTGATGTAATTTGTTACTCCAATAGTGGACTCCTAGTTTTGACTCGAATAATTATGTCTTTGTGGTCCAAAATCTTACTTGTAAGCCATGTTTGGGTAAACCACAAGAATCTTAAAAATCGAGCCGCTATTTCAGCATCTCTGGTGGCCACAGCTAGCAATGAGGTCATGTGCTGCCAACTGTGGCCTCACTGGCTGCCAAGCCATTGCCGGGTGGGAGGGCAGGAGAGGGAGGGTGCTTGAGACCCCAGTCCTCAGAAGGTGCCCGCTTCCCCAAAGGGCCCCGGCCAGTGATGCCGCAGTTTGGCGGAGAGCTTTGAGACTGACCTCTTGTATCGTCAATCACTCGTCCCATTCCGTACACATGCCTCGCACAGATGCGTCTTTGTTTCAGATGGTCAGGCATTTCCAAAGGCCAGCGAACCCTGACCTTCAAATCTAACCTCAAGTGCTGGAGCAATGCTCTGGCCTATGTTTCATTTGACGGCAGTATTGCTGCATTTGTGGAGGAGCATTCAGTTACGGCCGGTCTAGACAGGTTTACGAGTGGGTGACTCAGCTTGTTTTTAATTGTGGGGAGTGATACAACTCTTCACGCCTCATGTAAACTCCACCACAGTATGTTGCCAGCATATTTCCTTTGGCTTCATCCAGGTGTCGGTGTGTTTATGAAACCAACCTCTCTTATTTACTAGCCCTTGCATGTAATCAAGAGCAACATAACTGCTGTCCAGGGATTGAACAGGGTCCTTCACATGAACGCGTAAATACACAAATGCTGTTATATTTTCTGCCTTTGCTTTGGCTAGAATATATAAACAATATGCGTGCTGTGTATTCGTAATAGTTTAGACGTGCTTAAATTAAACACGCCTAATGTCTTTCCACCCGCCAACATGATGTCAGTCGTTTTCACAAGTGGTTAATGGAACAAGTCAAGTCATGTAACTCCATAATGGCTGGCACTTAGCTTGGTAGCAGGTATTATGGATTTCCCTTCATAAGCAGCGTGTGTTTTGACAGAGATCTCCTGGCATTGTGTACACAAGCATGCAATCATTCTCATGCATTATCTCAACTGCCACATTGCCCCACTTCCATTGCTCAGCGCATATGTTCCTGAGGGTCGTATTCCTGCAGTTGTTGTTACATTGGCGTAACGTACTGCCACTCAGCAGTTGTGATCCTTATCTTTGGGAATATTTTCACACAGTGTTTTCTTTTCACTTCGAGTGTGAGGAAGGAATTTGTATGTAGGTCATTTAGTGCTATCTTAACTTTGTCGCGGAAAAAGGGCTTCCCTGAAAGTGCCGCCCTTCCCTCTCCTGATTCTTATTGTCTTTCTATCTTTCTCGCATCTCAATTAGGCACACACTCACGCCACTTACTCACTCACTCACTCTCTCTCTCTCTCTCTCTCTTTCTCTGTCTTTCAGTGTCTCCATCCTGCTCTTGTACCTGTCTCTCTGTCTCTCTCCTCCTCCCATCTCTCCACCAGCTCTGTATCTCTTTATTTAACGCTGTCAGGCGTATCAGCAGGTCCTGCTGGTTTGTTTGTCATTAGTCAGCCTATATAAGGAGCTGAACTGAAACGCTCCCAGAAAGAGAGCTGTGCACTGTGGCTGGAGGGGGTCGCGCTGTAGTACACATGGGGGCCAGATGGTCACGCTGCCGTACGGTGCGCTCCTTCGCCGCTATAAGTGCTAACAGGTGCCACACTGTGTTACTGTTGGCTCGGCTTCCCCTCTCGCTCTTTGCCCCCACTCCGCTCCGCTCCGCTCTGCTCCGCTCCCAGCAAGATCTCCACCCTGCCTCGCTCCAACCTGGCACTCGCATGGCTCTCCAGCATCCGTCAGCATCACAGCTGCTTGTTTAAACAAAAAGTAATTATCTGGATTTTTCACTCCCACCCCCTGTGCTTTTACCACCCCCCACCCTCACCCCCCCATTCTTGTTATATGTGTGACTTCATTGTCTGAGAACCATGAACGGTTGGTTGGAATTTGAGCTGTGTGATAGCCACATAAGGTAATGTACAGATTATGTTGTAATATGGGGGGGAGGGAAACACATCAGAATACTAAGGCTGTGCACAGTAATGTCCTTGGGCTGTGTGATTGTACAATACTTCTGACAGGATGCACACTGTTTCCTCACATGCAGACAATTAGATCTGGAATATAAACCAGTAAATCACTCATATCCAATTTGGCCAGCACCATTTCACTTCCCTATCCCAGAACCCCCTCTTTTAAAAAGCTTGATATGCCTCTGTATGGAAGTCAAATCTCAGCACAGCTGTCGTTGCTTAATCTGTTTGGTAGCTTAATCTTGAGGTTTTCCCAACGAATAGAAGCTGCACTGGAGTCTTAAATACAACATCTTATGACTGATTTCCTTTTTGCTTATTACTGATATTATCAATGCTACAGTCATTACTAATGCCATTATGTACAAGGCATTCAAAGAGTTTTGGACACTTGACAGGAATGTAGTTCCCTTTGCTGACTTTGCCACTGCTGAGTTCAGAGCCTCCCTTTCCTTCCAAATTGACAGACATCGATGAGTGTGAGGTCAACACTCACCAGTGCAACCCCACCCAAGTGTGCTTCAACACGGACGGAGGATACACCTGCTCCTGCACAGAGGGCTACTGGCTGGTCAGTGGACAGTGTCAAGGTAAGAGTGTTGTTGTTGAGTATTGTGGGGAAGTTCCCACACAGCTTGTATTGGTCTGTCAGGCCAAATTTGTTTGTTGTTGTTGTTTGTGAGAAATGGCGTTGTAGTTGCTATCAGACGCTTGTGTGTGTTCAACCCTCCACCCCCTCCTCACCTCCACCCATCTCACTGGTGTCCAGATATCGACGAGTGTCGCTATGGTTACTGCCAGCAGCTGTGTGCCAATGTGCCAGGGTCGTACTCCTGCTCCTGCAACCCCGGCTTCCTGATCAACCCGGACAGCAGGACGTGCTCAGGTGGGGGAATAGGACATACACGCGCGCACACACACACACACACACACACACACACACACACACACACACACACATACATTCCGGCACACACACATTTGGAGACTCTTTGACCCCTTTGTAAAATGATATGAGTGTATGAAGAGACCCATGTGAAGAAATGTAGTAGAATATGTAATGATACTGATGGCCAGAGGTGGAAAACTCTCATCAATTAGCTGCTCTACCTAGCTGAAGAGTTGTGCTAATTAGAACCAGCTGGTTTAAATGAAAGGTTGACACAGATATGTGGTAGGACTTTTACCCACTGAAGCTGGAGTTTTCCACCTCTGCTGATGGCTTTACCTATACGCTGTTGTAAAGAATAGCAACATGATATCTAATAAATGTATCATAACACATTGGATATGTATGCAGGTATTTAGGTGATGGTGGCCTGTGTTAATCTGACCCCTCTCTCTCCATATCCTCCTGTGTCCCTCCACAGATATTGATGAGTGTGCAGACGAGCCGTGCTCCCACGCCTGCTTCAACACCTACGGCTCCTACATGTGCAACTGCGATGAGGGCTTTGAGCTCGGCTCTGATGGCACCTCCTGCAACGGTGGGTTAGCCTTCCATCCATTCTGCAGTGACACCAAATAACAGCGAACGCCATGAACAACTTGAATCTCAGCATGTTTCCAAGGAAGGCAGACAGAGAGCACTTTTAATGTTTACGTAAGCTATGATCCAAGTGAGTGAGCTGCATTTTTAGGTTAATATGTCAATGTATTTGAGAAAGGCGTGAGAACTTTCGGGAGAGACATTGCCCAGTGCTCTTTTTATCAGCAATACGTAAATGCTGAGGCAACCCTTTGGGCATGTAGATTGTCCAAAAATAGACGAAAGGAAGAATGAGCCTGAACGAAGTGGATGGGTGCTGAATTGTAGTTATTCACTCCAGACATAACTCCACTCTTAGTCACCACTTGAAATCAAGTTTCCATTTTTAGTGCTGAGGCAAGTGAATGTGAATATGAATGTGTTATGTGATGCATGGTTTGTGACCGGTGCAATGCTGATTATATATGACCTGTAGATCTGGATGAGTGCAGCTTCTCAGACTTCCTGTGCCAGCACACGTGCGTGAACACGCCCGGCTCCTTCTCCTGCATCTGCCCGCCGGGATATTATGTGTTTGAGGATGGCAGAAGCTGTGAAGGTAATGACCACCACCAAATCATCATACCACCTCATCTAGGAGTTCTTTATCATCCTCATTTTGCTATTTGGATTGTTCCGCCATCAGAGTAAGGGCTGGACATTTTCTGCATACATGGGTGTGCAGCTCAAAATATTAGCTTGGATAACTCAGTGTTATTAACCTTATGTATACCCAAAACAATGCATGTCTTTCAGCTATCCAGTCCAACACATTGGAACAGATTTTAAGTATACATATCTAAGAAATGTTTTTTTTTTATCGTTCAAATGATGTAGATTTGGATTAAATAATGATATTTCAGAAAACGTTTAATTTTTAGTCCTTGTGAAACAAAGAGCTTCATTTTTAGTCCTTGTGAAACAAAGAGCTAATTGTGGAACTACCCATTCGTCGGCAGTCTTGCTTTTGAGTCTAGGTGAAAAAAACCCCATCTAATATGCATGACTATGGAAGTTGAATGCAGCTTCTTTTTATTGTTTGTGGAAAATATAGTCTCATAGAGAATACCAATTGAAGGTCATACTATTTCGTTCTGTCAGCAGTGAAATGTTTCCCTTACATTCTGGAAATTTTTCAAATGTTGCCACATTTCTTATTATCTTTCATTCAAGACATCTAAATAGCTTACAGCTGAGACTACAAATCTCTCTCTGCAATGCTTTTGATGAGGGTCTTGTTGCTGGAGTTGATGTTATGTTGTTGGTACAGTTGCTCTTGTTCTTGATGTTGTTGTTGATGATGATGATTAATCCGACCTTTATTGTTGTGTGCTTGATTTTGAAGACGTCAATGAATGTGACACTGGTAACAACACCTGTACAACAGCACAAGTGTGTTTCAATTTCCAGGGAGGGTATACATGTCTGGACCCTTTACAATGTGAACCGCCTTACATTGAATTTGGTGACAAGTGAGTTTTCTCTGGGCCTTCATAGCGTTGCTCTTTCTCACACCTATTGTAAAGATTTATGTTCATATTTATGTTAATGTATAATAGTTTCTTTGGCACTTTGGATTAATTTCCCAATCAGGTCAAAATACCTCTTCAGGACTAGAAACTGCTTTAATCAATATGTTTTTTTATCAAGTAATCTATCTATCTATCAGTCTTTTTGACAGTCAGCTGCTATCACTGCTTGCTTATACTCTATGTTATGACATGTAATAACTTCATTAGTCACACAGTGTGTTCAGAACGTAATATCTCCTCCTCTATCTCCTTCTCTCTCTTAGTCAGTGTATGTGCTCAGCTGAGAACCCAGCATGCAGGAATAAGCCCTTTACTGTCCTGTACCGGCACATGGACCTGTCCTCAGGTCGCAGTGTGCCCGCCGACATCTTCCAGATGCAGGCCACCACGCGCTACCCTGGGGCCTTCTACATCTTCCAGATCAAGTCGGGCAACGAGGGCCGAGAGTTTTACATGCGGGTTAGTTCACATGAGATTTCATGCTCAAGAAAATCCTGGTGTGAAAAATACAACTTTGTATAAAGGAGTTTAAGTATAAAAGGAGATTAGTTGATTATGAAGGATGTTTATTTTGGCAAAGGGTGTTTTCAAATTTATTGGCACTAACAATTTCCTCCTAGATCTATCATGTCGCCTACTGTTGACTTTTTTTCCGTCTCGCAAGGATTTCTGTCAATGACTAGGCGCCATTCTATGTCTGTCACAACCATGTGCATTTGATGCTTTGGCCAGAAGGTGGAGTCATCAGCATGTTTAGTGTTTGAGAAGGATCAGTGAGATCTCCACACAAAGGGGGATGTCTAACAAATATTTGACACAAAATGAGAGAAAAATCAAAATGGCCCAGAGCGTTTGAAGGAGACTTATGTCAGTAATCCCTTCAAACAAATCTTTGACACAGTTTAGTCCCTGCCATGGCTTCAATCATTCCTTTAGGCAAGTAAAACGTCAAGAGAGCAAACTGGCTCTCAGATTTAGCAGTGTGTGCTGTGCTCATGACCCCAGTGTGTTCAGTAGGAGCAAAAACTATATGCAGTGCACGTCACTCACCTACCTTCTTGTGCTCCTGGTGTATTGCCCTGCGCCACTCTCTATGACTGTCACCTACTTGCAGCACGTCAACAACAATACAGTATGGTTTTTGCTCCTGCTGCTTCTCAGTGTGTATGAGGATATCATGCTCATAAAGACAACTGATAGTGTAATGGTAGTGTCTTCCACCTTGAGTGCTAAGAGAAATACTTTAGGGCACTTGTTGATCGTGCACGTTCACTTGTGCTGGCCGATTGTGTCCAGCCTCTGAAACCTTCCTTTATCTCTTCTGACACAGCAAACCAGCAACGTCAGTGCCACCTTGGTGCTGTCTCGACCCATTCGGGGGCCCAGAGAAGTGGTCTTGGACCTGGAGATGGTCACAGTCAACAACGTGATCAACTTCCGAGGGAGCTCAATCATCCGGCTCACAATATATGTCTCAGAGCACCCCTTCTAAAGGCCTTTGCTGTGTGTGTCCGACCACCCAGTTCTATTCCCTAACACTCACAACTCAACCTGGTTCCCTCAACTTCAGTCCGTAACTCTGCCAGGACAAGGCATCAGGCAGCTCAGTTTGTCCATTTGATATACTAATCTGCATTTTCTTTCAACTATAATTTTGTTTTATGTGTGAATGTATGAGTGAGTATGTCAGTATGAGTGCTGGGGACCCTCCAGTCTCCCAACAACTGGACACTGTATTACAAGGCTGCCTGCTCAAGAGCACTTCATCTTCCAAGCTGAAGGATATTTATGTATAAGTAACGTAAGTTTGTTTGTGTCTGTTACCCCACACCTCAAATTGCTTTTTTTTATTTTTTATATTAAGCCAAATGTCTAACTGTTGCCAAAGATGAAAGAAGAAATTGCCTTTTTGTCTTGTTATTATTCACCTGGGTTTGCCTCAATATCTGTTTCCCTTTACCTTTTGGTGAATGAACTGTGAAAGCATTTTTATCACATAACAGTTTGCCTGTGCTTGGCAGTGGCCTTTTAGTTAAACATTATGGGTGAGAAATGAAGTCAGTATTATCTTTGTTGACAGGCCATATTACGTGATTCTGATTGTAATAATTATTGAAAATCTCCCTTCCAAATGATTTTTTTATTGTGTTGTGGACATATGTTTTTATTTTGTTTGTTTGATTTGTTTTTTTTAATTATGTCCCCCCAGAGTGCCTGGTCAGTGTAATAAAGATGTACTTGACCTGAATAATGTCTTTTGTGTTATTTCTGATTACCAACTCAGAACTCCGGTGTTTTCCCATTACATGCGTAAGATTTGAGCCAATTGCATGATCTTGTAATATTTTCTCCTAAAACATAGAAATACACTATGTTGTGTACATTTTAGGGTAGGCTATATTCTAAGGTAGGGGAGTCTATATTTCCTGAGGGACTATGAACACGCCCGCATATGACGTTTATGTTGACAAAAGTGCTTCGGCAGCCAGTAGTGAATCGGCGGGCGCAGTGACCCAGTGCTCGCAGTCAAAAGTTATTCAGTGGGATGGACTCTTGAAAGGTGGCTCTGAATTCCACCTGCTTTCACTGTTAACCGCGGCGGAGGCGGCAGTGCAGGTATTTATGCTACGGCTCATATTTCATTATATGCCCTTATGTATTAGCAATGGAGTATCAGTAGGCTGTAAATAGCCTAATAGTGGCCTAGGCTAGTCTAGTTGGAAAGGAAATTAAAGAATAAATTAATCGGTAGCCTATGTATATTGATCATGTATTATTATCATCATCATCATCATATTGGGTTTAATAATAAGCTAATATATTGTTGAAACTGTTTCACTCTAGACACTGCACTTATCTATCATGGCAACGGAATGCATAAAAAATTGTTGCAACTTCTTCCGATCAAAAGAGAAGGAAGCTGAACCTCAAGGTATGTGCGCTGTTGAAAAAAAACCTCTTCTGATTACTGTTAGCCTGTTTACTGTTTCATTAACTGTATTTATTTCATTCCAAAGTTGTGAACCCAAACCCAGTAGTTATTCGGGAAGATGTTAAGAAAGACTTTGGGGTATCCGAGGACTACCTCATGTCAAAACTTCCACCGGATGGTAGAGAGGTGCCCTTTGTGCTGCCGACTTTCAAGCCCTCGTACATCCAACCCCAAGGCACCCGCTATGCCAGTTACCAGACGGGACAACTGAGTACGTGTTGTTACCTCTATTTGACAAAATCGATGCATTTTTTGACTAGCCTATGTCTATCCTTAAGCGTCTTATTTGAATAAACCCATTCCAACATAAACACAGCCAACTGAAACTGAGTTACTTTAATTTTCACTCTGAATGCATGGGTCTCTCATGCCATTCAAAGGGAATACAAAGTTTAGCAGTATAGCCTACCCATGCTGTTGTGTCCCTCTGTTCACTTCAGGCTCAGCCAGGACTGCGTATGCGGAGAGGAAAGCTGAGCTCTTGGGGAAGAGTAGCACAGCCTACGACCTCAACTCACCAAATCACCCTGGCCCTATGGTTGATCCCATCTCACCAGGCCTTGTCTGTCCGCCTACCTTGGAAACTAGAGGCAGTAGTCCAACCTCAGGTAACAGCACCAGTCTCCTCAATGCTATTGACCTGCTGAACTTATCTTGGCCAACAAAGTGATGATCTGATCTGATTTCATCAAACATTCAGAAATGGTCAAGTTTCTTTTACAGTGAAAATAGAAAGTATAATCTCCACACTGCTAATTAGGCTCTTTACCACAAAGCCTCTATCATAGGATCTAAACAGGCGAGAGGATTTAAGTGGCTTTGATAATTTCCTCTCTGTGTTTAGATTAGATATCTGTAATGATTGGAAGTGGACAGATATGTTATTGCTATATCGTAAAATCAAACTAGAGAATATTTGTTTTCTCATTGTGTTTGGTCCACTGTGCACTACTCATTGTAGGTAAGAATAATATTTGCTCATCGACTTGTTCCTTGTGGCAATGGGCATGTTTCCCAGTGAACAATTTCACTAATAGATTTTAATTTCCCCTTCATACTTGTTTTTGCATTTTGACAAGAGATATTGGGGGGCATAGATTCCAGGACAAACACATGGTGAAAGGCATGACCACACTCTGCTATCCCACCATGACAAAGAGGCATTCTAGGAATCTGTGCTATTGTTATTTAATCACTTGACCATTTTGACCTCATACTTCAACCATTCTGCTTTTTTTTCTTGACCACATATCCAAGTCACATTCCTCAGGGGCAGGCATTCAGACCCACGACTGCATTGGCCATAGTAGCACCATACTGCCACTAGTGAAAAAGAAAAGTAAAAAGAGAATGATTTGCTGCACAGAAATTATTCTCCATAACATCTCTTTATGCATAGGTTGGAGCAGGATAAAGAGCAATGAAATGTTTTCAGTCTATAGGATCATGGCCTCACTGTTTTGTCTGTCCTCCAGCCCGAGACCTGAGAAAGAGGTTGAGCAGCTCCATGTTTGACCTGTCCAGCGCTAATCACCCACACAGTTATATTCAGGTGAGTTTTCAGTCATGTTTCTCCTGAGCCATTGAACACACACTGACACAGCACTGACTGGAAAACACTGACACTTCTGAATCTGTGGTTAGTTCCTCCTTCCGTTTCTTGAAAAAAGTGTGTGCATGTGTTTACAGGATATGGTCACGTTTTCCCCATTTTTAATCACAAAGAAAACATTTCCAATTAGATTAATGCACACGTGTAACAAGCTTCTATCAGGTTTTTTTTAATTTTTTTTTTTAAAATAGCGGCAGCAATGTGTTCGATAAAGCAGTTCTAAGTAAAGACTTTGTACAATGTGAGTGTTTGGGCGTCTCCAGGTGAGGTCCCTTTGTGTGCTGTTATGTAAAGATTATTGAGTTAGCTCGTCACCAACTCGCCATTAATTATGGGTAATATTTGATAGGCACTGTATTGGCTGCCTCTCCCAAATTCATGATAACGCAAACAATATTCCATTCAAAGACATACGTCAGTCTAATGAAAACACCTTAATTGTCTCCAGAAAGGCCACAACATAGCTGGCTCCTTATTTGGCTCGACTAATGTACTGTCTTTCTCTGCGATCCACTGCATCCAGCGCTGGATTTCCTGTGTGTTTTTCCTCTTCTTGAAACACTTTGCGGTGTGTGAATGTCCAGACTAAATGTGTTTTCCGTTGGCTGTCCTCCAGAGATATGACTCAGTGTCCAGTGTCCCGAGCAGTGCATCCTCTGTGAGAGATTCCTTTGGAAGCAGCCGCAGCCTAGGTAACCCACTCAAGTCTATTACCCATACACAACATCCTCACTCCAGACGGCACATAGCCACAAAAGCCACATTGTTTTGTTTTTGTTGTCATTTTTTAATTTATTGGTCCAATTATTCATTTAATTACTGCATGTGGAGCTTTCATGTACCCACCACACACACACACCCACCCACCCACACACATTCACACAAACACACAAACACACCCACACACATCACACACAAGTTGTGAACCTCCTTCATCTGAAGGACTGAGTCAGATTGAGATCTGTACACATTGAGCAATCGTGAAAAAAACAGACAGCGTAATTGCTTCCAAATGCCTCTGTTTGACTCCAACATGGAAGTCCTCAGAGAAGCATGCACCACATTCTGAAATGTACAGAGGATGCTTTTCCTGAATCACACAGTGGCATCAGTGGAGACGAATAGAGACAGATTGCTCACAAAGTCACAGTTTATTCTCTGCAGAGCCGCACCTACAGTACATTGTGATATGTTGGTTTCATTTGCTATTCCTAAGAGTCAGAGCACATCTTGTCTGGAGTTAAATATAGCCCTTGTGTGAATTTCTTGTTTCCATACGTGAATATGCAATACAGGAATAGCCACACTCACACACACACATGCTTACACTCTTGCAGGCATATAGAACACCCCATACATGTTATCCGACTGATGTTGCGATGCATTCTTCTGCAGAGTCCATCACGTTATCTGGAGATGAGAAGGAACTGGGCAAGCTGTGTGTCAAGCTGAGCTACCAAGAGGCCCTGGAGCAGGTGTGGATCACCCTGGTCCAGGTAGGATTACAGTCCAGCTCGAGTGGCTGCGTTGCCCGGTGAAATGCTCCTTTGTGTCCCTCTCCCTCAGCCCCTCAATGGGGCCTCTGTCTGCAGGAATCTGGGTCTTGGACCTGCATCACATCTCTGATCAGTTGTGTTGTTCTCTGTGTCCTGCCCTCTCCTCCTAGAGGCTCGGTGTTGTAGTTTTCTTTTCTTGTGGAGTCTTATCAGACAGACATTCTGTTGTGAAAGGCTTCTGGTGCAGGGCACTTTCAGTATAATTACTACAGTACAGAAATAGAAGAGTTTCTGCCTCCAAAACCATGAATAACATCCCCTCAAACAAACTTCTGATGGACATTTTATAGTTTTCTCTTCTCGTGTACTGTAGTTTTATCAGACAGCCATTGTGTTGTGAGAGGTTTCTGGTACAGTGCACATTCAGTGTAATCACTAGGCCTACAAAAATTGGGAGGTCTGCTACAACTTCAGTTCATTTGTTCTATTTTGCTCTGCTTACTACAATTGTATAGTTCTCTGTGGCATCATTGTGCTTTTTTGTGTGTTCTCAGTGTAAGGACATCCCAGTGGAGAGCTCTGAGCACAGGGTTGGGATTAAGGGGGTCATCACCATGGACAAGCCAGTGCAGTTTAAGAGCACCCTTAAAGAAGGATGTCCGGTAAGTGGCAAATCATGTCCTCCTTACCCCCAGAAGCACGTTGTTAATCATCAATCATGCTTGATCTGTTTTGTCCCAAATATACCAGAAGGTGCTACAGGTGTGCATTTCTCAGGAATAACCATTGAGCTGGTGGGAAAGAACATCAAATTCTAATTTTAGGCTGAAAACAACAACATATTCCTGTATCATTTATTTTTAAACTTTTTAGTAGCACTTTCAAAGTGTATTACTCAAAGTACGTTGGGCACCCTTACGTCACTCTTATTTGATTAGTCTTATAATTATCCTGTAGCAATAACTACGCACATTCAAATGCAAATATATGAAACTGCAATCTGACTGAATGTCAAGATAAGCACACGTGTAAGGACACGAGTCGAATATTGCTGTTTATGTAACTTATTTTAAGACTGCATTATGCTGCTGCTACTAACCTACCTCAGCAGCAAATCAAAGGAAGATTGGTTCTGCTTTCACTTTTGCTGTTTTTAAGTTTGGATAATGTGGTACATTCTACTATGTTTTGTTGTTTTCTTTAGAGGTAGCCTCTTGGCACATTCTGTGTGTTGCTTGCAAGTGGATGGTCAGTGGTTCTAAAGGTCTGAGGTTGTTTTTATCATATCTTTTGCCTTCTCCTCCTCTCTTCCCAGGACGCGTTGTTTATGGAGACCTTTGTCTTTGCCCTGCCACTGCAGCAGCTGCGTAGCTCTGCGCTGGTGCTGCGTCTGCAGAGCCACACGCCACGCAAGCGTACGCTGGCAGAGTGTGTCCTCTCTCTGAGGCAGCTGAGCCCAGTGGACACGCAGCACTGGCTGGAACTCAGGCCTCCCTCCAAGTCCCGGGTGAGTCTGTGGTATTTGAAATCAGATCTATTAGACTGAGTGATTCAGGCCACGGAGAGAGCAGCGCCGAGACACAGTGACCATTACTGCACAACCCGGCCCCAACTGGTTGAGTGGCTGACTGAGTTTTGCCCATGCCGTCTGAGAACTAAAAGCTCTCCGCTTTCCGCAGCTATCAATAGAATTCTTTCAGTTTGAAATTGCTCTAATCCAAAACCCAAAATGGTCATATGATTTCCCCAAAAGGCTCCTGGTGGATAATGGGACTCACACGTTAGCACATGGCAGTTACAGGTGCATCGGGACATTAGCAGGGTTCAGTCAGAGTAATGTCACACTCTCCTGCTTTCCCTCGCCGCTGGTGGCTAGGTCAACGAGCTCTACTGGTGGGCTTTAGCTCCTTAGTAACAGTATACATTAGGGGAAATGTCTGCAGCAAAGGGAAGGGTCACTCATGCCCTTGGTCTGGCCATTAACATGCTAATTCAACATCATTTTAGCCTGATTCACTTCCTGTGGAAGCATTTGGTTTTCCAGTATGTGGTGGAGGTTGGAAAATGACTTCTTTCCTTCCTTCCTGCTATGGAGACTTGACTGATGAGCTGTGAAGTGCTCTGTGGTCTAATACTGAGAGTGTGGTTGAGTTCTGGTATGTTAATATAGGTCACTAGTAAAGAGTCTCGCACTTTGCAGTGCAGTAACAACTTAACTTAACAACTTAACTTATATATGTTTA
Organism: Sardina pilchardus; assembly: GCF_963854185.1. Lineage (NCBI taxonomy): Eukaryota > Metazoa > Chordata > Actinopteri > Clupeiformes > Clupeidae > Sardina > Sardina pilchardus. The sequence continues at coordinate 15,230,656 of NC_085013.1, read as the reverse complement.
TTATAGTTTATAAATACCCTGCATGTAAAATCAATCTGTTGTATATTGCAGCAATTCATTTGCTGCTTCATATAACAATCCATTTTTGATAAATCATATTTCCTTATGGGACTACCACCACAGAATTACCCAGTCAGTGATAAGCAATTATATCCCAGTTGTTTACTGACAGGAAGGTTTTTTGATTTATGGGCACTGGATTTGATGCTTTGAAATAGTGCTCATAAAGCTGCTGTTTGCCTTGGAGCAGGCAGTATTACTATTGCTCACACCAGGTGCCGTTTGCGACGGTATTTTCCCACAAGGAAGCTCCAACACGACAATACATAGACCATCTGTGTTGACTTCAAATGTTGGGTTATACAGCTATAAAGAAAATGGAGGTTCAAAATAGTGACAAATGCACTTCCCCACCTCAACTTAACACATTTCACAAGTCCCCAAATGGTGGAAAACCAAAAGTAGGTCAGACTATTCATTTAGTGACAGATTTGGTTGATCATCGTGAGTCTCGAGTTAAAATTGCGGCGTAAAAGGCAGCAGCCTCTAACAGCCGCTCTGAAATTGGAGGGTGAATCATCACCCCGTTATCCTCAGGGGGCTTTGTCTGTCACACCTGCCCCCACCTCCGCTTATGGCGGCATCAACACACAGCGTCACTGGGAGTCCATTAGTCTGAGTTTGCTCTGCAACCACTGTATTTGGGGTTGCATTCATTATTGGTCTGTATATTTGATTAGTGGGTTTGTATGAAACCATACATCACTCACGAGCATACAGTATTTGCAGGAAATAATACTTGAGTGCAATAAGTTTATCTCAACTTGTGTTTATCAAGGAAGTGTCAAGAGTCACGTTTCTGGCAGCTTAACGGCACTCTCAGATTGAAAAGTGTTTAGATTCTAATGGACAACTTCCTGGAGCCACATCCTCCCACCCTGTGGAGTTTACTATCAACACTAGCCATGCATCTTGTGTAGTGCTGTCCAGGCTATTTTGACCCTTTGTGTCCCCGAGTGTGACCCTCCATCTTCATCGTCTCTCTCCCCAGACGTGTCACGCCGAGCTGCACCTGGCCACCTGCTTCCAGCCGGTCAATGGGCGCATGCAGCTACAGGTGCTGTGTGCTCAGAATTTGCCCTCTTCCTCTTCTCCTCTCTCCCAGAGTGAGTCCCGTCCTGGCATCGCACAACACAATCACCAGTCAGACAGCTTACACGTGAGGGGAAGTTTGCCTCATGTTCACAAGAAATCTGTCACTGCCCTAATGATAACAACATGATAATAATTTCAGCACCAATACACACACACACACACACAATGCTATCATGATATTGGAGCCATTTGCTGATACTTTATCTGGCACGTGCATCCTTGACAAAGCTGTTGTTTTTGTCTGGTTCTGGGGAACAGGTTTCTTTGTCAAGGCGGAGATGCAGTCGCCGGACCTGCTGGTGACCAAGAGGAAGACTCGGGCGCTGAAGATGTCTGGGGGGCAGGTGCAGTGGGGGGAGACCCTTCACTTCCCTCTAGCCGTGCAGCACTCCTCCTTCCGCATCTGCACAAAACTCTACAGCCGCACATCGGTCAGACGCAGACACTTCCTAGGACAGGTGAGAACAACGAGCAGGTGTAGCGATCAATAGTCATCTGTATGTAAGCATTGAACTGCTGTGACAGTACTCACCTTTCTATAGCATGCTATGTTAAAGGTCACATATTATGAAAATGTCAGTTTTCAGCATGCAACGCTTAATCTCGGATATATATCTACACCAGTGCAAAAACACTGAAATAACAAAACCCAGTTGATTGTTTCTGGGCTGCCTATGTCTGGAAACGTGATTCAGTGAAACAAGACAGCATGACTTCCCCTTAACGATCCATCAGCTGCTCTAACTAGACAAGGACAGAGTTCAGGTTTAAGGACACAACAGTAATGGATAGTCATACAGTAACATTGGCAAAGTCAGGAGCCATCTAGTCTTCCCTAATTCATGACACAAATGGTTTTTGATGTAAAGAAAACAACAAGAAGTACAAGAAGTGATATTGTCCCTGACATCTTCCATGTTTTGGAACAGTACCGATATCATACAGGGTCGCAACATAGGAGCATACTTTTAGTGTCAAAGTGACCTACTGTACTAGTGAGCAATGCATAACATTAAACCACATGGACATATTGGACGTATTGGACACATACAGTACAGGACATACTGTAATGCTCTATTCCACATTCTCTCAGCATAATACTCGTGCTGAGAAGGTGCTAAATACCTTGACTCTCCGCAGGTGCATCTGGGATTTGACAGCCCTTCTCCTGTAGCTGTGGAGCAGTGGAGGGACACCGTCACCCACCCGGAGAAAGTGGTATCTGACTGGCACACTCTCACAGTGCCCTGAACTGCCATGGGCACATCCGCACCAAGCTACTACAGTGGGCCTCAGTTCATTATACATGCAAATATCACTGTGCTTTAGTGACATGGTGACATTTCCTCTCTATAAATGGTAGCATTTATTTTTGTAACATCTTCACATCAAATCATGTTTGTAATATCAAGTATTTTACATCCTTGAGGCTGTATATTGAACGGAACATGTTGGTAGCTGTAGTCTCCCCCCTAATAATATTGTGTTAATCAACTACTATAGATTTTGTTAGCAATGAAGGTTCCTTGTGGTTTATTTGATGTGTAGAACTAACATAGTGTGGTCATCATAACTTGTCAGTACCCTAGAGAGGAGATGGAAGGTATTGAAACATGTAGCTTCACAGGACCACTGCTGACCATCTATGTACTACAGAGTAGCCCAGCTAGCATTCGCAATAGTCTAGAGACTAATGCTTCATAATGTAGTTTAATAACAAAATTGTAGACATTCTATGAATGACTTGCACTGTGGTACTTTCCACAGACATGATGTGTTATGGACATTTTTTTATTTTACATGCACGCTGGCCCACAGACGCCTGCTGTGTTACCTTACGTTCGGTCAGCGTGTTTGTGTCAGGTTTGATGTATTGATGGAAACTCTTAGACTGCAGCCTAGGGCAGCAGGGGCTCCAACTCGCATGCAGGCCTTGGATGCTGAGAACAAAGCGGGTTACACTACATTCGTGCTGAGAGACGTTGCTGGCATTGCTGCTGTTTTTTTTTATGAACCATGGAATATTTAATACTGTAATATTTTATTTTGCTTTTATTTCCTCTTCCATAAAAAAAGCTTTTTTGATGTAATTTAAAAGAATCACTTTACAGCACCTTTTTGTTTTACAGTTTCAGTTGTGTTTTCTATTTTTGTACTAGGAGGCGTGGTTGATGCATATACTGTACAAATTGTGTATACAGTATATCATTTGGATAAAGTGGATTAGTGCTGGCTCAATGGAAGTGAATAGGAATTAGTTGTGTCCGAATATAGAACAAAGCATGACTTAAGGTGTTTCGGGACTGCATCATTTCCTGTGGAAAATGTAGGCTAGCAAGGAAAGGGTGCTCTCTCCTAAACAAACACCCACCATCAGATTCACATTTTTTTTGGCCTACTTTCATGAACTGTGCGGACACAATTTTCGCTATTTTTTTGTGTCATATTTATTCTACCCCATATCAAATGTTCATTGTCACGGTACAATAAAGAAAACACTTTTAGTGACAGACCTTTCTTAACCACTCTGTTATTCCATCATTACTTTTGTGTGCCAGGTCTGAGGTGCTGAGGGATTCCTGGTGCATAGCCACTGTGGGTTAATGGGGTTGTCCAATTGCCTCTCCATCCTGTTTTAACAATAGCTGTCTTCCAAAACCTTTTTCACAATGGCCTTTGTGGTTTCAGGCCAGAGAATACTCAACCCAGCCCTGGCAGAACAAGTGTACAATACAGTCAATAGGAGGCCTTTACTCACAGCAGTTTAGCACAAAAGAGGTGGGAGTTGATATGGGACGTCCACGTAATCTAAACTGCGATTAGCTAATATTGTCCACCTACTGAAATTAATATTCAGTCCTCAGGAATAGCAGGATTTACATAGTGTAGTTGTGTGTTTATTTGTGTGTGTGTGTGTGTGTGTGTGTGTGTGTGTGTGTGTGTGTGTGTGTGTGTGTCAGCATGCCAATTTGTATAAGATCACCATGGCAACAGTTGTCTCCTTTTGAGCAATGTTATGAGTTCTCCCTTCCACATCCTGGTCTTTTCTCACTGGGCAGCATCATTTACGTAACACTTGTTTGATCAGGGTTAATGGTTAGTCCTGTAAGACGCATGTAGGGCACTCCTTACTGGACACGTAGGCACAGCCTCAAGATCTAGCGTGCTTCCCTCATCTCACAGCTGAGTGTGTGTGTTTGGGAATAAGTGGGGCGTGGAGAGACTGGTGTGTGTCATGGATTGTGATATGAGTGGTCATGGATGTTGACATGACTAGAGTCAACATTTTATCTGCCAGGCTTACCGCAAATAACTTGCACAAGTTGTTGGAGAGGGATCGAATGAAAATATACATGAAGTGGTCGAGATATCATCAAAATACAAGTGACAGATTTAAGAGAGCTCACCTAGCATATCTCAACAAGTTTAAGACATCTGTAGAGGTCTACATGACTAACACAGACTACTCTCTGAATAACAAGGCCCTACAGCATACCACTTGAACAGTGGAAACCAAAAGCACTAAGAGACCATTATGGCCTTCCCGTTAAACACAGGGCTTTCCCATGATGGCTTAGTCCTTTCTCCCTGACACCGCTGACCTATTGCTCTGCTCACAGAGCGTAGGTAGAGGCCTCCCTGGCTCCCATTGGCTCCAGCTGTCAGCCCCAGTGGCGGCGGGCCCTTCATCTGAAGGGGATCAGCGACCACGAGGCCTGGGTGAGTGGGAGTTCCTGGGCGGCCTCTCCCATCTCCAGGATATGGATTTTTTTTTTTTTTTTTTTAACACGCTCCACTGAATGGAAAACAGAGTCGTCGTCTTGGAGGAAAGAATTCAATTAAAATGGAGGCACAAACATGTCCGAAAGCTGTTGTGTGTGCGTAAGCGTACACAGGTGTGCAAACACAGATCCCCAAGACACCAATGCACAGAAAGAATGTCATGATGCACACAAACACAGGCACAGCTGGGTATAGTGCATGTTAGAGAGTAAACTATAATATCTCCAACCTGAAATGTTTCAGTCTGAACTTTCAAAAAAGCACAGTTTTCCTATTTATTTGGACATCATTAAAGGAATGTGTCCATAAAACCATCTAAAAATAATCCAGCATCCCAACATGCATTCCACGCTTTATTGTCTCAATGCTCAAACACAATTCCATACATGAACAAGGAGGTGAATGCAAGCCTTCTCCAACTGACACGGTGCAGAACGTACTGGAGCATTATCGCCATCCAGTGTTTAAAGAGGGAAGTTTCACCTTGTCCACTAGGGTTGACAGACAGACCGAGGAGAGACGTTGAGAAGAACCTTATATGTTGGTCTCAAGGGCCATGTCAACTCATCCCATATCCACTCATTTCAGGTATAGCGCCACCTACAGTAGTTAAAAATGAAAAGTCAAAAACGAGGCATTGTAATCACAGGTATCTTTGGCTGACAGATTCTAAACCGCAGAAATCTTCAAGTGTAGTATCATTATGACTCCCTCTGAATGCATACCAAGTTTCATGAGATTCCGTTTATGGGGGGCACACATGTACGAGCGCGCACACACACACACACACACACACACACACACACACACACACACACACACACACACACACACACACACATACTCACACTCACAAGCAAACCCACACACACAGAGAAGCACACAAAAACAAACACATGCTATGCACACACTCATTTAGTAGAGAATGGAGTATAGGAGATGGAGGCAAATTGACAAGCGTGATTTAGTTTTGTGAGGAGAATGTGCAGGACTGGACGGCGGTCATATTCTGTGCCACTCAGCAGTATACATTTAGTCCCAGTACACGTCACTGGATATCAGTCGTCTATATTTACTTCACGGTATCTAAGACAAAATGTGTTATGTAAACACTGTGGTCTACCTCTTGTGTCGTCACTACATTTCTTTCCGTGAATGACGCCTCACACAAATGTTACTCATCCTAGACAGCATGAAATCATCCCTGCCTGTCATCAGAGCGGAGCGCAAGCAGACATTTTTGCTTTTTGTCTGATTTACATTTTGCCTGATTGTTGACCACATACTGCATGGTACAGTTCTTCTTAAACTGAAACATGTGTTTTCAGGGAAGAGAATCCTTCACTTATGCTTCCATGCAGTGTGAAGGGATGGCTGCGCTGACTTGAGACTTGTTGTGACAGATTCAGCCGGCACTCTGGGTTCCTGTTGTGTGGTATCCCCAGAGGAATTTGAAAGAATACATAACAGATTGCCAGGACACGATACAGAATCGGAATATGTCACTGATGAACACATTGCATCAAGGGTTTCATTATGTAACTGTAGTAATAAAGAATGCCAATACATAACTAATTAGTTAGCCAGATTCAACATAGCCTGAAGGGTGAGCAGAGCCACACCTTAAAAGTGAAGAAAATACCTTCACTCCTTTGTAGGTAGAGGGACACTGGAGATGTATCTAAATAGAACGGTTATTTCATTCAGATAGCCTACACACACACACACACACACACACACACACACACACACATACGCACAATATTTATAACAATTAACTAAAACAGTTCATACACTGTATCTAGGTATATGTGTATCTTCTATGTATCACATTTACATCACTTTTAGCAATAGAAGTGTTCTTGACCATTTAAAATGTTTGTTATTTTACAACACAAAGGTGATAATGACACACCTTGGGACTTTATGTCTGCTATCTCTCTCTCCCTGGATCTGAGTCAGCTGGGCCCTGAGGTCATGCAGTCGGCTGGGCGTGGAGGTGCTGGTGACGGACATTCTGGGGAATTTTCATCACCTCATAACAGCAGTGGAGCCTGTGTCAAGTCAGTACACATCTCACGGGCAATGGAAACACAGCAGAACACCTCGGTCCTCAAGGAGGGATTTCTAGTGAAGCGGGTCAGGGCTTTCTCCTCTTACCTGTTCTTTAGTGTGTGGATATATGTGGAGGAACTCATGTGTGCTAGCAAATGGATCTTGTGTTGATTCTGCCTCTTTGAAGTGGGTCAGGATCTTCTCTTCTACCTGTTCTTTAGTATGTGGATGTAGGCTATGTGGATGAACTCATGTGTGCTAGCAAATGGATCTTGTGTTGACCCTAGACCTGTTCATCTTTGTCACAGGGTCACCTGGTTTTAAACTGGAAGGCTCGCTGGTTTGTACTGCTGCCAGATAAGCTTATGTATTACAAATACGAGGGTGGGAAAAAGGATTCCTCTAAGCGTGGAACGATTCCTCTGGCTGGATGTGTGATCACCTGCCCATTCTTAGAGCATGAAAACAGACCGGTGAGTACTAGACCTGAAATCCTTTTACTATAATACACAACAGCAAGCCTCAGAAGTAGAAAAAGACAGGTAGTGAGTTAGGTCTGTAGAAAGGCATAGAGAAGCTCAGTATGTTACCTAGATACAATGTGCCCTTACATGCCCCTTTATATGCGTTATTGTTGAAACAAGTTCTCCTGGGAGTGTAAGAGGCTTACTTCAGACCAGTCTTTGCCTGAGGATGTTAATGTTCCCATAAAGTGCCAATTATGTTGTATATCTGTGGGGATGTGCGGGGCATGCATGGACTGATGTTGAAGAGACAAAGAGACCCATTCACGCACCTTCATCATTTATCAGTCATAAACACTGAAATGCACTGAATAGAACTTAGTCTAAGTGTATGTCCATCATGTATAGTATTGTGACCGTCTGTGTGTATGTTTGTGTTGTGTGGGTGTGTCTCTCTCTGCATGTGTTGTGCACACACACTGTAGCTGGTGCTGAGGCTCCAGACACACACGTCGGATCAGTACTTCCTGGAGGCCTGCTCGCGGGAGAAGCGTGACGACTGGGCCGCCTGCATCAGGGCAGTGGTGGAGAAGCTCCGCTGTGCTAACGGGGAGTCTTCAGGCCCCGAGAGCCCAGTCCAGCCACAGCGCAAAGGCTCCAGCTCCCTCAAGCTCCATAATGTCAACCTCAGGTATAAGCCCCGTTATTGCTTCAAGGTTTGATGGGCTGTTGCTGATTTTGCTATGATTTTTTAATCTGTTTTAGAGCACTGCATTAACAGAGTGTTTTACGTGTGTGTGTGTGTGTGTGTGTGTGTGTGTGTGTGTGTGTGTGTGTGTGTGTGTCTGTCTGTCCATATAACTGTCTATTTGTGTTTAATAATGTGTGTAATGGATACATCATACACCCTCCATATGTGTCTTTAGTGAGGTGGTGGACGCCATGTATGATGTGCACAGTGGAATCAGAATGACCAGTCACGTGGAACATGGCAGTTCATTCAGCAACTGCTTCTCTGGTGAGTCTGCTGTCACTCTCAGGGCCAAGGGCATCAAAGTGTAAGGCCTGGGAGTGTTTGGAACTCCATCACAAAGACAAATAACATTTTGAGATGGGAATTAAATATTTCCATGTAATTTTAGCTTTAAGAGAATATGTTAAATTCTTCATGGTACTCGTTGTGGACCTCCATACTCACATGTAAGCAGAGATGGCAACAGATATACTTCAAGATACACCTCAAACAGAGAATGAGACGTCCTCAAACGACTCTGAAATGAATATGAGTTGAATGGGGATTCCCAGCCCATCAGCTGGTGATTGCTGGCCATCTTCAGCCATATGTTCTGTACATGAAGGTGGCCTCTTCAGCTATACCAACATCCTGTTGATGCAACTTAAGTTGATAACAGGAACAGAGCTATTTATGTAACACAGGTCAATGTGGTGTAGGTGTAAGGAGGTGTATGTGACCGTGTATTTCCTGTGTGTGTGTGTGTGTGTGTGTGTGTGTGTGTGTGTGTGTGTCCTGCAGGTTCTGCTGTGGTGGACTGGCTGGTGTTCATGCAGATGGCTCTGACGCGGGTGGAGGCGGTGACGCTGGCCTCGGCGCTGCTGGAGGAGGGCTACGTCAGGGCCATTGGGGTGCGCAGTGTGGAGGCCCTGCGCAACGTGGCCCTTGGGGAGCAGTTTCTGGACGACTCCACAGCCCTCTACAGCTTTGTGAGTGTCTCCAGGGCTCCCCTTTTCCCTTGTGGGTTTCCAATTATTGTAACCCAGTAGTGCAGAGAGTGGGGTCATTTCGGATATACACAGGAGAGGTGTTACAGTCCTCATGCTATAGGTTAGGGATTTCCCACAGCGGCTCACCAACAACCAAACCTATTTGCCATCAAAACCAAATCACCAACAAAGCAAACTGTGCGGACAAAACAACATCACAGAGCAGCCTTTGAGAGCATTGCACTGGGGTCATCAAGCAGGCACCTTCATTCATCTTTGTTTCAGTGAATTAGGCCACGACACCTCCAGTAGGCTCAACTTTCTGGTGTCCCAAACCCACTCTGCCCACAAACACCAAAATAGTCATCTGTGAAGGACTCTTGATAATCTTTCTTTGTTTTTATGGTTTCCATCTGGTAAATAGGGAACATTTACAGCATGGATAATACACAAGTTGTACAACAAGTTGCAGTTGAGCATTTTATTATTCCCCTTTCAGCTTTTTCCCATTGAAATAAGTCCAACCTTTTTTTTTGGAAAAAATTAATGTAAGAGCTTTTCTGTAATGTCACTGTTATTTCTAAATACCTTGTATCTTCTCTTACCAGTCCGAAAACTTCAAGAAGAGGGGCAGCGTGAAAGCAGAAACATCTCTGTCAGCCCTGGAGCTCAGTGGCAAAGTGAAGAAGAGAGGTTTCCTACTGAAACAGGTAAGCGCTGGTGTGGTAGCCGTATTCGACGGCTAGCATGGGGCTGTTGCTTGCCAGTGGCTGATTTCTCAGGTGTTGGATCTTACTGATTGGTTGATATCTGTTGCTCAGGGACACAAAAGGAAGAACTGGAAAGTGCGGCTGTTTGTGCTGAGAGCAGATCCAGGGTACCTACACTACTATGACCCTACCAAGGTGAGCACACACACAATGCTGTTCTGTCTTTTGATGATCATCACTGTATAGGTCTCTTTTTTCAACACCTCAAAAGATGGTGGTGAAGGTTATTCCATGTTGGGTGTGTATTGTGTGGTATTAACTTCCTAAAACCTAGTGGTGAAATAACAGATCACTGTGTATTGGTTGCCAGAAAATTAGTACTCCTCTAGGGAGAAAGACTTAGTGGGTGTCATTCTTTAGCACCCACACTTGTTAGTGGTTTTGGTCTGACTTATGCTCGTTTCCTGTAATCTCACTATACAGGATGACCTCAACCCTGTGGGCGGCTTCTGTCTGCGGGGCTGCCTGGTCTCTGCTTTGAACGATAGCGGTGTGCCCTCAGGTGAGTCATATGCATCACACCCAACAGGTGTGCCGCTGGTGTGTGTGTGTGTGTGTGTGTGCGTGTGTTCGTGCTTCTGAGAGTTGTGAATTGTGAAGCCACTGATCAAAGTGCAATTGCTTTGAGTCATGTGAAGACGCTGTACAGTATGTGTTTCATTAAAACAGTTCAGAACATGTAATGAGAGCCTCTCACCCTTTGCCTTTTTTCTCCAGGTGTGAAGGGGAAGGTCCAAGGCAACCTCTTTAAGATCATCACTCAGTCAAACACAGATTACTACATCCAGGCCCCATCCAAGCAGGAGGAGATGGACTGGATAGAGGCAATCAAGCAGCTGACATGAACTGTAGAACATGAACTCTAATGTCGGGCATGATTCAAAATACTGTTCATTGCAAACACAGAGTATCCATAGATACTTTTAAAGTAGGTGTCCATTATCATTTCTGCTATTGGAGGAGGATATGATTCAATCTTTGGAATTTCTTTATACTGTACATTTTACAGTGACAATGACTACATTCAATGAATGTTACAAGCAATATCATGACACTTAAACTACTGTCTAAAACTGACCTGTATGTAGATAGTTCTCAACTTACTGTAAATTAAATTGCTTTCTTCAATGGAAAAACGTATCTGAACTGGTATCTGAGGCCTCTTTCTAAGAACAAAGATTACACTTTGTCATACTGATGCATGTATACTTATACATTAAGTATACATGCAAACATATATGTACACATGGTAATTAACTACGTTTCACCCTTCGAAAACCACAAAGCATCACATACGATGGATAGATGTCACCCATGGTATCAGACTTATAGCCAACGCCGTTACTTACTTATCATTACCGACCTGTACACAGTACACCTATATGGACGCATGAACAGAACACGCAACAAACCACAGATTTGGAAAAAGGTTTGAGATATATTTGCTCATTTCAGTATGATTACAATATCATTCCACTCAGCTCTGTACGTACAAAATGAATGAGCCAATACAAGAAATAACATTCAGTGATTACATTTTATGACTTGCTGCAGCAGAATATGGATTATAGCACCAATAATGCCTGGCACATTCAGCTCTTCGGATATCACAATCTTGAGTAAAAAAAAACAACTTTGCAGGCTATTTTCTACTCACTATCAAAGCATCATTCTCGTCATCGTGTCAGTCTTGCCATTTGGTTGGTCAAACGATAAGGCAAATGCTGTACATTCAATTGAATTGAATTGCGCTGGAATCGATCTTGTCTATTATTGGGAGAGGTATTATTTAAAGTACTATTTTCTATGGTAAACAATTATTGTCAGTAAACGACATTGAAAACATGTCTGTGCATCATAGGTATATATTTATGCTCAGAAACATCACATCAGACAAAGCACTCCTCACCATCTAAAACAAAATATTGTGCTAGCTACAATTAGATTCACCCTAGGGAATCTAATTCACATTCTCAATGACTACATCTCAGCCTACCATACATCTGTGTACATCAGTCAGACCAAAGTACAATATCATATGAAGGCACTTTGCTCATGTACCATAATATCACGGGTGCCATGGAAACCAAAAACAACTATGGGGCTGCTATTCATTTTATCTCATCTCATCTTATCTCATCTCACACAATACTGGGGCCAAGGACTGCAGGTCAAGATGCGCTGCCTCTCTCGGCATCTTCTTCATGCCACTTTAGTGAGCTGCAAGTCCCCCATGATCCGCAAAGAATTGAGGGACGCTAGGTGCTTCAGACGGTGGGTGAATCCACACAGGGGCTGACCGTCCACCAAGATACGGAACTGCTGATGCTCACACAAGATCTCCATCTGAATAAAAGCGGACAAAAAGAGGAGAAGAACAGAGGAACGGCAGTAGAGGGAGAAGAGCAGAGGGGAGTGGTGGATTAAACTGAATTATTGAATCAAGATCCCTTAACTGAATTATGAAAGAAAGACATTCAGCCAAATAATATGAAAGGCACCGACACTCTCTCCAGACAATACAGCGGTAAATCAATTTGTGCACCATGCACTTACAAATGTATTACTATAATCACTGAGGTCAGTCTGACCGCTGTGTACCTTGAACGGCTCTCCTGCTGTGAAGGGGAAGTAAGAGAGGGCATACTCAGAGGGACCCCATTTGCCCTCCAGCCGGGCGTTCCTCAGCACAGCCTTCTCCCCGAAGCTGATGGTCACCTGGAGGCCAACATCTCCCTCTTTGTCCTCCTCTGGTTGACAGGCTACAGACACCACCATACTGCAGGGATCAGCAAAGGTCAGGGAGCAGTGAAGCTCTGTCAAACACCATATCTCAGATTTCATGATGTGCAAGGGCTGCACTTTTTTTTTTTTGCTTGATCTGGAGTATGACAGCGACCTCTGCAGGGTTTGTATTGAACTTCACTTTAAAAAAAAGAAATGCTACTGCGCATTTCCAAATGTTTTTTCCTAAGTGAGCGCTAAACACATGTTCAAAGTGATCCTTATCTTCAGTTTCACCATGTTGTGTTTCATTTATTCTATTTTTGCATCCCTTCTCTGGCTGTTTACTAAACAAAACAAAACAACTAATAAAGATTCCATTGCCACTGCACTGTGCAAACTTTCCTGGGAGACAGACTCTGAAGTGGTGGGAAACGATGGTATCTCAAGTAATTCCCAAGCCTTAAATGGAATCTGCACTCCCCCAGTCTACATGTGTCTGTTGTACTTAGGCCTATGCTATAATTTGACCACGGGTCTGTGGACCTTGATTTGTACAACAAATGTCAAAAGTTCAAATCCAAATATGAGAATAAGGATGAACACACATCACTGCCTTTAACCAAATTTGGCCTCCTACAAATTTTCGGAATTGTTCCACCATGGGAGTCAACGGGACATTGACACAGCGTTCACAGTATTTCCTGTTGATCATAGACATCACTGTACCGCACAGTACAATCCCTACATTGTGTCTAATCTGCCTGCAGACTTTCAGCTGTTCACTACCGTGCATAAATTCATACTCTCATCTGACGACCTCTTTGGGCAACCCGAAATACGAGTCAAATGTAAGCTCCATCAGGTTCCCACAAGCAGCTCATCATCATGTACACTTAATCATCCAGAGGTGGCAGACTGGCACAGGCCCTACCTCTTAGCGTTTTTATGAACAATGCCCATCACCGTCAGCCTCATAGTTGGTCTCAGTCCTCCTTTGATATCTCCAACATACCCCTCCTAAGAAGAAAGAGAAACGGTCCACACCCGGTATGGCATTTTTACAACCCACCGTATTAACATCTTAATGCCTAACAATTTATGGATGGACGTGGCATTAAATCAATAGCTCCCGCTTCAATAAACTTGAATGAGTCTCTGAGGTAAAACGCTAATTTGGTCCAATATTAGACTGATTAATAGGCCTAACAGTAGCCTAATAAAAAAAGACCGTCAATAATAAACAAATTACACCCTATAGATACAAATCATTCAAATCCATTGACTGATCTAAAAAATTAAATAAAAAAAAAGACAGAAATGGTAGCCTTGGAAAATGACAACAAAATCAGAGGGCTCTATAAATAGCCACTTACATTCAGAATTTTGATATCCTCTGCCATCTCCCCCTCTTAATATTTGCCTGTCGACGTAACCCGTAGAATCCAGCGATGACAATGCCTGTCAGAGAACATGCAGACAGCGCACAGCCTACTGATGCGGCGAAACCCCGCCTCGCCTCTTTCATGCTTCTGTGTTCCCATAGAGACGGGCTCCTCTGGTGGCACCACAGGTAGCCTACAGCATCGTACATGAGCCTAGCATCAGTTTTTCTTTATGATCAGATGGTTAACTACAGATATGGTACGGGTAGTTGAGTAGGCGCAGTAGTTGAGTAGGCGCAGCGCTCGTTGGATCAAATGCAGCAGTGCGCAATTTCCTTGCGTGGATATTCACAGTGGGTTTACGGTTTCACCACAGATACTGTAGCCTTTATTGCACTTGCACTATATTTCCAACGTGGACTGCACCGATGTGAGTCCCGGGGGGACAAGTCAGCCCAACGCAGTGTGGGATTCGCAGCTCCACCACGTGCAGCTGTGTATCAGTGTAAAAATACAGTATAGCCTAAACGAGCCTGTCCAGATGCCATATCCTCGGCTTCGACTACTTCATCAAACATGTAAAAGGCATTGGTACACAAGCCCAAAGGAAAATTGCTGGTCACGAAAATACATTTTATTTGTTTCACAAGAAATATGAATAGGCGACTCTCATTGAGTTGAAATCAAGAAATATTAGAAAACTGTAAGAAAATATAATTAGCCTATGTAGGTTATTAAGCTCAATTGCATCTCGGTGCAAAACGATAAACAAAGGAGAACATTTTCATATGGGATGATATCCCAATTAGCCTGTAGGCCTGAATGAGCCAATACAAGAAAAAACAGTGATTACATGACTTGCTGCAGCAGAATATGGATATTTCTTTCACCAGTCACATAGGTCTATGTCTCCACATTATTAAAGGGAAAAAAACAAAGTAACAAAAAACGTGACCCATTGTTCTTTTGAAGTTGAGCACAAATGTTCCTCTTTTCTCCTACAAGTTTGTTCACATTGTGTAGTCTACATCACACTCATGTGGTCATCTGCTGCCATCTCTCTGATATGACACTCGCTTTAATGCACATTGAGATTTCCATGCATGTTGAGTTGTTTTGCACTCTTGAAGGTGTCGTATCCTCAAGCAGTGTTTTGAAATTTGGGAGTGGCTCCATATTATCAAGAGCAGGTTTAGACTCATCCCTTCTTCTGTGGTTTAGAGGGGACATTTGTGTGGTTAAGTCATGTGGGCTAACAGTTAGAAAACAAAACCGTACACTTTTTAATTAGACATGGATAAATGCAAACAACACTCTTGTGAAACACTTATATTATTATTATTATTATTATTACTTAATGATTATTATAGGCCTACACACAACCATTAACCACCAGAGTGTCTTGATTGTCTTTGGTCCATCTCCAAAAAGGTCCCACATACCAAATACATACACAATGCTGACTCCATTCTTTTTCTTT
Source organism: Sardina pilchardus (assembly GCF_963854185.1). Lineage (NCBI taxonomy): Eukaryota > Metazoa > Chordata > Actinopteri > Clupeiformes > Clupeidae > Sardina > Sardina pilchardus. The sequence goes on along the minus strand of NC_085013.1, from coordinate 15,215,118 downwards.
TTACCGCAGTGCTTGGACTGAGATGAGGTTTTGTTTTTTCAAGTGTTCTCTAGCCAAGAAAAGGCTATACATTACCACTCACAGCACATTAACACATGATACAAACATTCCCACACAAACCCACAGTAGGCTACCATGTGTTTAACATTAAGATAAATACGACATCATATCCACACACATCACACATAAAATAATTCTTAATCTTTCAAAGGTTGAAGCTTAAAATAATTGTAGCCGGTGCAGTCCTACACACATCCACATGGTGCCAAATGAGCTTCCTGATTCATGCATAAGTAGCCCATCATTGTTCACCCATTCTCACCATGAGGGCCTTGTCCACCTGGGCCCCACCATCATTAGTCCATATGGGCATCCACATGTCAGCAAAAAAGTCTTGTGCCAGCTGCAGCATTATGCTAGGTTCCATGGGAGTCCCCAAGTAATGACCTCCAAGTGGGAACGGGACAAAAGATGCATTTTTTTTGTGTGGAAGCAGGCGGAAGCGAAGACGTCGGAGTCGGCCATTGTAGGAGGTTTTAGAAGTTATGGACAGAGGTCTAGTCCAAGCCTCAACTTGAATAAATTTGCTAAAATGTCAATTATTGTAAACTCAATTTTCATATTTGGTTTATAATCCATGCGTTGTCACTCAAACTAGGAAACAATACACATTTAACTTTTGTTTCACAGTAGACCTATGTCACATATTCCTTAAAGGGGTGATGGCTGTGGTGGTTTATAGTAGTTCACAAAAAATAACATTCATTTCTATGTACAAATCCAGATCAGAAAAGTTGTGATGTTGTGTAAAATACAAATAAAAACAGAATGTGATTATATCAGAGAGGGTTAAGCAGACCTGTTAACATTCGAACTGAACTGCTTGCCAATCTGACAGAGATCGATATCCCACTATGACGTCTTTGCGACACGCCTCTTTAAGTAGACAGGAACTGTTCGAATTTTTCTTTCATAGAGATGCATTATGTTGCTCTATCTTGTCAGTAATTAAGGATCTTTGATAATATTTACATCTCGTGACCCATATTTAGTAGCAAAAAGGACATAGACAACATACAAAATACGAAAATATATGTCCATTTTTGATGCCAGCAACATGTTCCAAAAAATGTTTACCACTGTGCTGCGTCACCTCTTCACTTAACACAATTCTGTAAATGTTTAAGACCTGAGAAGAACAATTTCTAGTTTTAAGAATTAAATGTTTATTCCTGCTGAATATAGGATTAGTTGCTCAACAGGGTATTCTTAGCCATGTTTTTCATTCCATGATGGACCTAATTTGACAAGTGGACAGCAGAGAGGCCATTTTACCTGGACTCCTCCTCTATGGAGAAATACTGTTTAAATTTATGCAGAATTCATTTTACGCATTGTATTTCTGAAATATTCAAGGTCTTCTCTGGAAAAGACATTGGCCGGGTTTCCCAGATTTGTTAAGAAGCTCTTAAGTGCTAAGGAGCGTTCCTAGGAGCGCTCTCAGAACGTTCTAAGAACCCTCCAAAGAAGTTTTTAGCACTTAAGAGCTTCTAAACGAGTCTGGGAAACCCGACCATTTTCTGGGTGGCATACTGTATGTTGCTCGAAACCTGTATCCATCATTCAGAATTGATTGGGCCTGGCCAGATGTGCAAGATGCCCATGCTGTAGTCACTAATGCACCCACGTTTTCCTAAGCCCATACAATGATACCACGACTATCCAATATTGTTTTTCAGCTCTATCCCTTGTTTGCAAAGATTTCTGTGGATTCTCTGAATATTTTAACGATATTATGCACTGTAGATGATGAACTCCCAAAATACTTCACAATTTCATATTTCACGTCATAATTTCTCCAGGTTTACACAGAGTGATGAAAACCCTTACATCTTTACTCCTAATAGACTCTTCTGAGAAGCTCTTTTTCAGCCAAACATGTTGCCAGTTACCCTAATTAGTTATGAAACATTCCTCCTTTTGTTTTCTTTATCATTACACTACTTTTAAATTAAATCAAATGTAGGCCTATGAGAGAATTAGCAGACTGAGGGCACCTCATTCTTTAAAATTGTATCCAGCCCCTTTTCTCAGCACCTCAAGAGTGGGGATGTACACATAACCACTATTGCTTTATCAAATTCAATATAACCTATGTTTTCCATGGCATACTAACATTTTTAATTTTCAACATTTGATGTTGTCTGTGTCATTTTTGCAACTAAATTTGAGTTTTTAGAGATTATTAGGCTATTTGGGGTTGTATGAATGCATGTATAGCCTAGTAATAATAGCCTAATATAATATATAGGCCTAATGTAATGTAGGCTAATATAATATAATAGCCTATAATATAATATAATATAATATAATACAATATAACACAATATAATATAGCCTAACCTATTAGGCCTATGTCTATATCACAACCACCCAGAAAATAATGCTTTCCACTTTCAATTTCAGCGACTTGCACAGACCAGGTGTTCAGTGTTTGCGGTAAAAAAATAAAATAAAAAAAAAACAGTGATTTTTTTAGTGTCCGCTGACTTGAAATGACAAATCATTATTGTCTCGTGAAAATGAGAGTGTGAGCGGTAGACAGTAAAAGCGCTCCCTCTATCAGACGGAGCGCAGACGACCTTTGAACCACTCCTACATCAGCTGATTTAGTCACATGACCAGGCTTGTGCATGGCTACAGTGAAGACATAACAAGCGATACGTTACAGGAATCATTTCAGGCGTTGACCGAAACTTCGTGATATTGGCTAGACACCCTCAAGCAAGGAAAGTGAGTTCTCTCTTCTTTTTTTTCATTTTGTAAGATATTGCTAAGGATATGCAAATATATTCGTAGCTCATCTTAGACGGTGGGTTGGATAGACGTGTTTTGTCATTTTAGGCAAGATGTCATTCACCTCTGTCTGTCTCCTTAACAAGTTAGAACATGATGTCCATGTTGTTCACTGTATTTTAGGGACCCGAGTAAAAGTGGCATTCACACATTTCACTTTAGGGTAATGAACATTGTAACGACGGAGTGTTATTGATAGAAGCACTCGAGCTCTTGACAAACTTTCCACGAATCAATGACTGACCATCTTACCGGTAGATTACAGTAGCTGCATATCACACCCAAGACCTAAAGCGCGATGGGGAACATAGCCAAGTGCATAAGTGGCCGATTGTTTTGCTGACTCTTTGCTCGACCGGTGAACTTTTCGTGTAGCCTACTTTGTATCAGTTCCATGTTCGTATAGCCCACTTAATATGCTGTGAACCCTGTTGGCTAAATCATCCAATTGAAAGTTTTAGCCTACTTATTTGTTTACATATTTCAAAACTAAAGAACTATTTCTGAGAAAGAAGTCAGACCAGTCTGCCAAAGTGCTATATGGTGACCAAAGGATTTCTAAGTCTTGTTCTTCTGCTATTTCATTCAGATAGCCTACTATTGTAAGATTCATGGTAGCAATTTCATGTGCTGAATACTCTTCACGTGTAATGTTTGCAACTCCACACTTTGTATCACAACTAATTTTGATATCACTATCTAACAAAAGCCAACTGTTCCTCCATAAGGGAATACCAATGAATGATCACCCTCCCTCTCCGGATGAGGAGAGCCTGTGGCGTTCACCTCTTGGTGCTGTAGTGTGGGGCTCTTCCCTCTGTTGCTCCGCTTGAGGAGAGGGGCGAGGGAAGCATGTTCCCGTTCGGCCGCGAGGAGGAGAACTCTCTGGAGGAGCTTTTTGCCTTCTTCAAGCGCTGCCTCAAGCATGGCGAGTGGGAGCTGGCGGCCGCCTGCGTGCCTCAGCTGGGACAGGCCCCCGGCGGGGTGGCCCAGGAGCTGCGGGACATCATCTGGGCCATGGTCAACCACCCCTACCCACTGGCGTGAGTACATCAATAACCCATCTTTAGTCATCCTTATCTTGATACCTGAGGAAGGGCATGGGACCTGAACACCATACTTTGTCCACTTACGTCAATGTGAGCACTGGAAGGGTATTGGTGGGTTCTGTTAAATGGTCATTTGCTCATTCACATGCAGGTATTCTAGCATAAATGATATGCATACAATACTATCAATAATGCAACGAGAAAAAAGATTTACATTTCGGAAGTTTGCAAAGTGAAATTAGAGACGTATACCTAAATGTTGATAAATTGATGAGTTTGAGGCTGTAGGAGTACTGAGTGCTGGTGGTGGTTTGTGTGTATGTGCTATAGGTGGGGAAAGATGGGGAGCCCTCATAAGCTGGCCTGGTTCTGGATGCTGGTTCTGGAGGGTTGGACTAAAGAGAAAGTAGGTTACAGCTCTGCCCTATCTACAGTATGCATGTGGTAAACTAATAATGTCACAGTAACTGTGACCAGTAATGAGGGGCCAAGAATCTGGAATGTGCTCCAGATTAAATCAGACCCCTCCATCGCACCGTCCACCAGTGTGCATCCAGATTCTTATGACTTGAATGAATCCCTCTCTGACCTACTTTGCCATCATCAACTTAACCTATTCAGTGCATTATATTAGTGTGTGTGTGTGTGTGTGTGTGTGTGTGTGTGTCTGTGTGTGTGTCTGTGTGTGTGTCTGTGTGTGTGTCTGTGTGTGTGTCTGTGTTTGTGTGTCTGTGTGTGTGTCTCTGTGTGTGTCTCTGTGTGTGTCTCTGTGTGTGTGAGAGACTCTTCAGTGTGATTGAAATGGTGGTTGACTGCTAATTAGATAAGCAATTAGAAGGGAGTTTTCAAACTAGCAATGTTTTTTTTTTGGTAATGTTGCATAAATGCATTATGATGTTTTAGCCGTAGAAAAGTGAGTAGCATGCCTTTTGACAGAGAGCAAACAGTGAAATCCTTTCAGTCCTTGAGAAGCTTCATGTGTTAGCATGTTGTGGGATATGTTGGACTCGATGCATAATCTCAATAAGACTATTGCTGATTTATTTATTTTTTCTTATTTTTACTTATCATCCTGAAAGCCGTGCAGCTGAAGGACTTTATTCTGCTGTGATGATAAGTCTGCCCTTCAAAGACAGTTTCACGCATTGCAATAAGAATCTCCATATCTGATCATCATATCATTCAATTATGAGCTGCATGACTAGACTATAAGTGGTCTTTTGTATTAGTGCTCATGGATGGATGGATTGAGGAAGGAGCGAGGGAGGAAGGAGGACGAGATAAACAGTATTTATATACATACAGTATATATGCAGTGCATTGCTATTATGCTGTTATGAGATAAGATATAAGCTGAAAATACAAATAGAATTTGACTGCAAAAATATTGCTACAGCCATGATCTAACATGTAGATATTGTATTATGATGGTGTGCATATGACATTACTATTGTTGTGAGTGTGACACAGCATGGGGCAAAAATCACGGTCAGGAATGGAGGAAGTAAAAATGTCTCTGCAGCAGTAATGCTGCTGGCGGAACTGCTTGTTGTCCTTCAGCTCTTGTGGTTTGGCCATGGCAGCTGGTGTCACATGGTGCTTTGTGTCTGTCCTGGCGCAGGTCCCAGAGGCGGTCAGGACGGAGCTGGAGTTCATGCTGGTGCTGGAAGAACTGGGGGATGAGGTCCCAGAGAAGGTGCTCAAGGTCAGAACCACCGCTCTCTGGTGCACTGGTGCTCTGTGGGAGACAGGCGGAAGACTGGTGGCCCTTGTTTAAGTGCTGGGCAAAGTCTGACTAATGCTTGCTTGATTACCGTTCGAGAACATCCTAAGCACAAACGTCAGATCATGCCACATGATGCTGTTAGTTCATGCACTCATAAACTTCATAGACTGACTTTGCACTTAGGGCCCTGGGTGACAGATGCAGTCATATTGCAATGATTTCCCTTACTTACGAGTTTTTGTGTAACCTTGTTTTGAGAGCATGCAGAAAGAGCATGCATGCACTAAATGACCACAGATGATGTCTCAAATTTATTCAGGATATTTGGATATTTGAATATTCCTCAGTTAACAATATGATGTGGTACAATCATACAAAGCACTACATTTCTCACCCCTTGTCTCCCCACTTCAGGAGTTCCAGCAGGCTTTTTGGGACTCACGAGCAGACAGGAAGATGTCTGTTCCCAGCACCGGGGTCCAGGCGTGTGTGCGGGACCTGCTGAAGCAGGGGAAGCCCCGGCTAGCTGAGGCCCTAGTCACCTTCCTCCTCCGGGGCTCCAGCGAGGGCAGTGGCAGCCCGTGGGACTACTCCCTACAGGACGTCTTCATCCAGCACCTTCTGGAGAAGCTCCAGGAGCCCCCCTCGGAGCTCTGGGCAGAGGAGGTGGCCTCGGTCCTGGCCTTGATGCCCTGGAGCGCGGAGAGGCCCAAGGCCGAGCTGGAGGGCCTCTGGGAGGCGCTGTGGGGGGCCAAGGAAGGGCCACTTAACGAGGGCCGCGTGCTGAGCTCACTGCTGAGGCCCAAGGACCACACTCTGGTGACGCTCTACAGTGCCGCTAGTCTGAGGCTACTCAGGGAACAGATACTGAGGGAGGCCCCACACACTGAGGGTGAGACATCTGATGATGCACAAACACACACACACACACACACACACACACATATGAATACACATTCGCACATTAGTGCATACTAAATATTCATATATTTCACACTTCAGATGCCTTCCATTTTAAGCCATGCAATCACATGTTCTTACACAGCATGCTTTGAATGTTCACATTCTGCCTAGGCATATTTTTAGTCTAGCCATCTCAGTGCAGTTTTGCATGATCGCAAGTAACTTTTGATCATTTCTGTGACTTGGGCTTCTGCATCAGGCTTATTTGACAGTTCAGGAAGTGAGAAAACACAGTGGAATAATTGTTATCCAGCTGCTTCCTCACCAATCTGCATGCGGTTATTGTGATTGCTCCATGCTGTGACTCATGTTCATGTGTGTGACAATGGATGTGTTGTGACCCCCTCAACTTTACCCCCACCCCCTCTACCTCCACACAGAGGAATTACCCGAAGCTGAAAAGTTAATGCTGGGGTTATGTTGTCATGGTGACAGACCCACAGCGTGGAAGTCCATCTATTTTGAATGTCTTAGCAGTGGCAAGCACTTCCTGGAACAAGTGCTGGTAAGCTAAGTGTCAATATCCCCCTCTGAGATTGTGTGGAAATCCAAATGTGATTATCGTTGATAGCATCTCTTATGTAGTCACACTGCGGTGTTACTTAACCATTTCTTTCCGGTTGCGTCACCCAACTGACAACTCAGACTCATTTTAATCATTGCAAGTTACACCAGATAGATACTGTATGTAGCTATTAACACAAGCAGCCAGTAGCTTATAATTGACCTGAATAGTTTTTCAACAATAGTAATCTGTTGTGTAACTTCCTTGTGTTAAGTGTCCATCATCCTCTGTTGTCTCTGCTGTACTTCCCCCTCCTGTGCACCAGGTGACGGGGCTGGACCTGGTGAAGAGGCAGGAGTTTGGGCGTCTGGAGGAGATGTTGCGAGGCGAGTTCAAGCCTCTGGCGCGGCTGCTGCTGCTGCTGGGGTGGCCGCAGTGTCCCAGCGTGGCCTCTGCCCGCACCCTGCTACAGGTCCTCCACCACCAGCAGGTCAGACATACGCCACCGCACCTCAGATACTCTCACACGAGTGCCAATATTTACAGCACTTACACAAATATTTACTATACATACACTGTATAGACAAAAGCATTGGGACGCCTGCCATTACCCACAGCGACTTCAGTGACATCCCATTCTAAATCCACAGCCATTAAGTTGAGTCCCCCCTTTACAACCATAACAGCTTCCCCTCACTTGAGAAGGCTTTCTACAATATTTTTGTCCTGTCGTGTTCCATCTTTGGCAGGCCAGCCATGTTGTAGATAATTTAATAATGTATTCCCTGCCCCCCTTGGTTTATTTTCATGTCTTACGCCCATTTTTTTTATGGGACTGCATATTAACAGAAAATGAAAGTGTTTTTTTTTTGCCAAACCCAACAAAACGTTTTCTCCGAGATTTCTGTCACATGCCGTTTCAAGCCATCTGTTTTAGGAAGTGGAAAGCCTCATGACCTTGCCTGTGTACAGTAAAACATCCGGCTGTGGCTGTGCAAACAGTTCATTGTTGGCCAGATGCTTCAGTGATAATGGTTGAGAGCATCCCTCAAGCCATAGTCACCATGTTAACAGAGCCAGCTTTGTGTCCACAAATGCCAAAATGCACCACACCACTTCATCAAATCAGCGGAGGGCTTTTTCTTCCGTGGGGACTCAGACTTTTGGCAAAGCTAACATTTGCTCACATGATCACTCCATGGGTGGTCGGGCTAATTGGCCTGAGCTCCATTCATTCTAACCACATCCTATGCAGCAATCCACGCTCTTAGCCATATTTGACTCCTAGTGGCGGCGGTCCCTTTGAGGACTTAGTTCCATACTGTTGTGAATGAGTGGATTAGGCTCTAATGTGGATGTTAACTCTTCCTCAGCCCTCGGTAGGTGACACGGTCCTGAGCCAGTTTGCCGACAGCCTGGCCTCTCAGCTCGGGGTGCTGGAGTGGTGTGCCAAAAACAACCCGTGAGTACGGCCAAGCGAACGTTGGCCCTCCCTCGCTCACTCACTCTCTATGTGGCCGTTGCCCAGTCCTAATAGACTTGGGTCAGGTTTATGTTTGATGTCCAATTTGAAGTCACAAGTTTCAGTCTGATTGAAAGTTTTAACAGAGAAGCACATGTTGAGCATGATATGTTAAAGAGACAAATTGAATCTTTAGGTTATTGCAAAATGTTTTCACTCAGATCTGTAATGTTGTGTTCCTATGTGCTGGGGGTATCTCTCTCTGTGTGTGTGTGTGTGTGTGTGTGTGGTGTGTGTGTAGGGGAGTGAGTGAGGAGGCCCTCCAGGCCCAGCTGCTGATGCTTGGCCAGCACTCTGCGCTGTACATGCTGCACTCCCTCACCCCTCTGGCCCGATACGACGAGCGCCAGGTGCTGGACCTGCTGCAGAGCCTCAGCCCCTCTGGCCATACAGGTGCACAACAGCACAGCAGCACTACTCTCTCAGACCTGTTTCCACTTTCTCTAGCCGTATTGTTATATTCCTGTCATCAACTGACAATCCATCTTGCTTTCTTTCTTTCTTTCTGGCTCTGTCTTTCATATTTATCAATCCTGACTCTCTCTCTGGTCTTCCATGACAGAGTTCTCTGATCTGGGGGATCCACGCAGCCTTGCTCTCCAGCGCAACATCACTCTCTTCCAGGGCTTCTGTGCCATGAAGTACGCGCTGTATGCCATCTGTGTAAACACTCACACACACACTGACTGCAAGGAGTGTGGGCTAACATCACAACAGCACAAGAGCACGGGGTGTCCCGAGGAGAGCGAGATGTCCAATTCAGAAGGTACTGTCTTCTTAAAGAAGGGCAATCTACAGTACTTTACCTATATGTGACCCTGTAAAGCGGAACCAGTCGTTTCGGTAAAATTTATTAAATTAAGTTATTGTGCTCACGTGAACGGCCATAAACTAAGCTTTCCAACGATATGTATATCGAGGGTATTACACAAACTATCGCTAAGATAACCGCATCCAAAGTTGACATGGTTCTCCTGTCACGATATGCCAGAAGAGGAGAAATCACCTGTTTAAGCGGCGCGTGCACAACGGGAATGACAGCAAATGTGTTGAATCTTCGTCGGGTTTAACAGTCAAAACGTAGGTTTTTCAGTGAAATGCGTTCACGATATGAAACTGTAGACCGTATACAGCCGAATTATGCGAAAACGTGAAATTCAACATTTTAACTCGGAAGTTTGTTATTGTTGATTTTCTCAAAATAACGATGTGCGCAAAACGACTGATTTCGCTGTGAATGGTCACATATGTCTTTTTTTAGTAGTGCAGTAATGAAAGAGGTGAAATTAGCAAAAATATGTAGAAAATAAGGTTTAACAAATGAAAATATAATGTGTCTCTTGAGTTATCACTTAGCACTGAATTTCTCTCCAAGAATTTCTCTTCTGCTCCAGCAGATGTTGGAATGCCAATAAAAGATCTGTGATCATTGTGATGTGTACTGACATTCTCCTCCTGTCTTCCAGATGCCCAGAAGCTCTTTCAACAGCACCTGTCAGAATGCCAGCTGTACCTGGAGGCGGTCCCTGCCCTGTTCCGTCTGGAACTCCTGGAGAACATCTTTTCACTACTCTTCCTCTCCAGCGCTGACCTGACCTCTGTCACGGAACAGAAACACTCTGGCTCGACTCCTGGAGATGCAGAACCCGGTAACGCGTCAATCAAAGGGACCGGCGAGAGCACTGAGAGCCGAGAGAAGCCTGACGCTGGTGCCCCAGACTGCCCGCAGGAGGGAGCCGAAGGGGGTGCCCAGCGGGGTGTTGGCGAGCCCAGCCGTGCTCACCTGGACCTGGGCCACCTGACGCGGGGCTGCAGGGGCTTCCTGGCGGACGTGCGCACCATGGAGGGCTTCTTGCGGCTCATCAGGGAGGGGCTGGAGGGCCTCAACTCCCCCGCGCCGGCCCAGGACGAGCAGGCCGTCATCGCCGCCGAGAGCTTGGGCTGCTCGGTGACGTCCGAGACGTTCGAGGCGCGCCTGCAGAGGCTCTCCAAGCGCACGGCCGAGGCCCAGTGGAGGCTGCAGGTGGTCACCAAGAACCAGAGCAGTGGAGATGGAGGTGAGCACCGGAGACAGAGATGATGCTGCGGGGTTGGGAGGCTTGTGTTGTTTCATCAGAGAGCTGTTAGAGGTGTGTTAGAGGGAGATGTGGTGGTGCCCTTGCATGGGATTTTGAAGATGAAGAGTGTTTGTGTTTGTTAAGCACCTTCACTGTAAAGTTTAAACTGTGCTGTTGTGTTCTGTGGCCAGACTTGCTGCAGATGTCCTCTCCCCAGGCCAGTCCCGCGCTGTCCATGAGGCGCGGCAGCAGCAGCAGCAACACCTCCACCAGCAGGAGGCGACGCAGGCCGGGGCGCCATCGCCCCGAGCGACACCACCTCCCCACCGACAAGCAGAACGGAGACTTCAGCACCAGCACCTCTGGTGAGCGGCCAAGCTCACGCCTCATTTCCCACCAGTCAACATCTATCAGACTCTGGGCTCTGAGAGGCTCGCCAGTCTGATGCACCCGTCACTATGCATGAGCTGCTGTAGAGGAGAGGAAACACTTTGAAACTTCTCCCTACAGTCTCTGTGGGATCTACTGCAGCCTTTTATCAAAAATGTTATCAAAAACATATCACTATTTTTTCAACGGCAATTAATGTGGATTACTTTAATGAAAATATTTTTATGACAGATATAATGATATTTAAGGAAATTGACAAAACGTCCTTAACTCATTGTAAGTCATTACTGTGTAATGCACATGTACAACTACAAGGTTAATGTGGTTATGAATTTTAGACGGAGGTGGAGGGCCGGTCTCTGGTCGTTCAGAGCAGGATGCTTGTCCCTGTGGAGGTCCCCATAGCTGGCTAGTGCCTGCCATGCTGGCCCCACCTGAGTCCTTACTGGTGTCTTGCATCCGCAGGGGCAACTTCACGGAAGCACATCAGGTAAAACGAGTTAGAAGTTCTGCCAAAATGTTGCTTGCTCACATCGTATGCAGTTAGGATACAGTGCTAGATCCTGGCTTAGATTGCTGACAAAACCAGTCTGGCGACAAAGCAGGAAGCAAACATTGGAAGCGAACTCTGAGAAGGATGGGTGAGGGGGTGGGGGTTGGGGATTGTGAAGTGCTTTGGAGTGGCTGGGGAAGAGATGAGTGGAACTGCATGAAGTGCACTAGGAGAGACCAGGCTGTAGTGATTCAAATGGGACAGAGGTTAGTTTAGGGGGGCTGTGAAGTGTGTGTGTGTTTGTGTGTTTTTAGAGAGCCTTGTGGAATAGTGACAGTGAGATTAAGAGCCTGTGGAAACTACTGATCTGTGTACATACAGTGATTACTTTGGTGATGACTTGATATCCGCAGGTGAAAGTTAAACATGCTTGCCTGAAAGTACATTGGGCGTACCAAAGCTTCTCCGTTCAACTAGCTGCAGATCTGATGCATGCACCCTCTTCCATATGTGTCTGTCCCTGCAGGTGATGCTGATGTTTAACCTGGAGTCGTCCAGCTGTGCCGGGGAGCTGGCGTTCATGGAGCGCTACCGGGAGGTGCTGCAGGAGCTGGCTCAGGTGGAGCAGAAGATCGAGAGCCAGTCTCTCTCCTCCTCCTCCTCCTCCTCCGAGGGGCTGGGGGCCGTGGCCACCGTGGTGGCCGCCCAGGGGAGGAGCCGGCTGGGGAGCAGTGGACGGTCCACCCTGCAGGCCATCGGGAGCGCTGCTGCTGCTGGTACTTCACCACGTAACACACTCACACACACACACTACAAGTATAATGCGCATAGTACAATGGCCCAATGTCTGTATTCACTGTTGACTTCAGTCATGCTTACTGTTGGCACAAAAACCAATGTGATTTTGATGACAATACATCCAAATCATGTTGCTTGGTCCATGCTAGTATTAGACATAATAGACTCTAATAGGTCTAATAGTAGCATGGACTATGCTAATCGTTCACTCTCTTACTCTATCTTCCTTCCCTCCGTCACACCTCACCTCACCTCTCTCTCTTTCTCCCTCCCCCTCTCTGCAGGTATGGCGTTCTACTCGATCTCTGATGTGGCCGAGCGGCTGTCCAGTTCTCCACAGCGGCCCATCCCTGCTCTGGAGGAGGACTACTGGCTCTCCCAGCTGCGCGGCCCCATGGGCTCTCCGGACCCCTCCTCGCCCATCCGCCGGCTGCTGGAGGAGCTGAGCCCGCCGGCCATGGCGGCCTTCGACCTGGCCGTGTGCCACAGCCAGCTGTGGAAGAGCTCGCGGCAACTGCTGGAGACGGCTGAGCGCAGGCTCCACGCCAGCCTAGAGGCTAGAGGTAAAGACGAGCCTCTCGCCCAGTACTGTTGAAGCTGGAGGGTGAATGTTTTAAGGATATTTATGGGATCCTAAATGTAGATAAAGTGCCTACTCCTTACACTACTTCCTTATCATGAAAATGTGTCATTTTAACATTTCTTTATGTCCATATCGTGTGTTCCTGCAGGGCTGAAGTTAGACCCCAAAGTGCCCCATGCTGATGGGATTAGAGGCTTCCCTGCAGTGTTGCAGCAGATAAGTAAGATCCTGAACCGCACGGCCACTGGGAAAGGCCCTGCTAAAGGAGGTGAGCATCTGGCAGATTGGTAGTGCTGTATTGATTATCAAATCAGAAATGAAGACCGAGAAGCTGCTGAGGATTAGACTGATGCTGTTTTAAGTGAGAGATCTGATCTGTGAACCAGCAAGAGAATAAAGACCTCTACCTTTCTCTCTCTTTCTTTCTCTCTCGCTCTCTCAAACTCTCTCTTTCCCTTTCTCGTTCTTTTTCTCTCTCTCTTCTCTCTCGCTGGCTCGCTCTCTTGCTCTGTCTCTCCCCCACCTGTAGAGGGCGCTGGGGAGGAGGCCACTCTGGGGAGCCCATTTGGCTGCAGTGCCCAGGAGGTTCTGCTGTCCTGCCACCCGACCCTGACGGAGGAGGCCATCTCCAGCCGCCTGAGCCTGGGCCAGAAGCTCGAGCAGATCGCCCAGGTCCTCAGCACTGCTGCCGACGCCACAGGTCAGAGACTGCCCGCAGCTTACCTCTGTGTCCTAGCAAACGCCAAGTTGGAGGATTTTCAGACCAATTCCTTCACCCAGAGCTTGACCCCATCTAACCTGCTTGATAGGTTGATCTAGAAGCTTATGACATAGACATTTCAAATGTTTCAAATGTCAAGTGTATCTATAGAGTGAGAATCATGCCTCTATCACTATCACCAGAGGACTGCTACTTTCTTCCTTGATATTGATTAATGCAATACTCTGTAAATTCTTCTTACTATTGGAACATTCTGGAGATTAAAACAGGATGGAAGTCAGTTAAACGTATGGCCTAAGGACTCCTATTCACATTGCAGCATATGCCACACTGATTTTGAAATAAGCCCACAAGGTGTGGACAGAGGAACAACGTCTCCTTCTGCATGTGCATTCTGTTACTGTCTTCTAAGCCTTGGATGTGACCTCCCCCTTCTAGCTGAGGGTCAGTCCTGCGGCGCTCTGCTGACCGCACTGGTGGAGCAGGCCAGCCTGAAGCAGGCGGAGCTGGATGCCCACCCCGTGCGCTCGGCCATGAAGCAGCTGCTGCGGGTGCTGGACCAGCTCTGCCCCTTTGAGCCCGACGGCGCCAACAGCAGCCCTGACTACGTGCGCACCTTCCTGGACTATGTCAACACACTGGCCTCGGTCCTGGTACGAAGCATGGGGTCAGAGGGTAAGCCCATACATACACACAAGGCCTAGCAATACATGTTGGAGCAAAACTGCAAAAAGGGTTCAGAGGGTGACCCAGAAAATTAGTTGTTTTTATGGATCACCTGTTGTGCTTGGCCATGTAGAGGTGGAAACTGCAATCTTGTGATGCTGACTTGTTCTGTGCATTTCCAGCAGACCAGACTGCAGAGGTGAAGCTAGGGAATCCACTGCTGGTGCTTCAGCAGTCCCCATCGCAGCTGCTCTCGTACCTGCTGTTTGAGCGTCAGGTTTCTGCAGAAAGGTATACACTCAAGCAACCCCTTACACACATATACTGTAGACACACACACACACACACACACACACACACACACACACATACACACACGTTCATACAGATGCAGGGAGTTTCATGTTGGACGTTCTGTCCCCTTGGCATGTGTGTCATTTAAATCAAATAAAACATAGAGTAGAGGGGTTTTAACATAGAGCTGCTTGTCCCCTGCGTGTGTAGATTGTCGTCTCTGCTGCAGCAGGAGGGTTTGGGTCTGAGTGTAGAGCAAGTGATGGTCCAGCACTGTTGCGAGCCGCTGCTCCTCTGGGACACACGCAGGCGGACTGTGAGCGACGAGGGCGGGACGTTCAGCCCGGTACGGATCGCAGCGCTGCTCCAGGAACACGCCCGCAAGCACAACCTGGTCCTGGACCTGCCCCCCTCGCTCTGCTCCGAGCTCACCTCCCAGGAGTCCTCCGAGTGCTCCACTGAAGATACCCGCGTCTCCTCAGGCAACCTCCTCTCCATCTCCCCTTCCAACTCTTTCAACTCCTCCTCTTCTGCCTCGTCGTTGTCGTCCTCCTCTGCCTCCTCGCCCTCTTCGTCCTTCTTGCTCACACCGTCCGCTCTGGCCTTCCTGAAGTCGCGCTCGCCCCTGCTGGCCGTTCTGGCGTGCCTCAGTGCCACGCGCAGCGGCGTGGTGCGCCCGGCCTCCGCTTGGTCCGGCCTGCCCGCCTACTTCCGCTCCGGCGGGCGCAAGGAGGCCCCGCTGGACGCCGAGCAGATCACCCGTGAGACCCAGACGCTGCTGCAGGACTTCCCCGTCCTCAAGGCCTACCTGCACACCATGGCCGAGCCCGTGCTGGGGGCCCCTCCACCGGGCCTGGAGGCAGAGGGAAATCGAGAGGGTCTCGGGGCTGAGCTCTGTGGGACGCCGCTGGTAGCACTGGTCCTCTCGGGGCCCCAGAGCGCAGCAGCCCAGGCTCTAGTGGCGGAGGCCTTCCAGCAGGCGCTGAGTGGAGGGGAGCTGGAGAGAGCCCTTACCCTGTTGGAGCTCTACGGACAGGGAGGCGACCAGCAGGAGGCGCTCAGGGACCAGCTGCTGGCCTGTGCTGCACAGGAAGGTGAGTGAGCAGAACGGCTAAGCACCAGATCCGTACAGATTTCCAGAACATCAGAACATGGTCTCATTGATGTGTGTTGTTATATGTGATATGAGATAAATGTTTTGATATTAGGTGATGATGGATAATATGAGTAAAATCATAAAATGATTGGTAAATGGAATTAAATTAGCAAAAATAACATGATATGTCTGCTGTACTTTTACCCTTGACTCTTAACACATCTTTTTGTCTTTCCTTCCTCACTGTTAGCTGGTGAGCGGGGCTGGGAGCATTTGTTCCGAGTGCGGGACACCAACCTGCAGGCTCGGGTGGCTCTGCAGGTGCTAGACCAGTGGCCATTGGGCGCCTGTAGGGAGTTGCTAGAATACTGCCTCAGTAAATCCAACATGGACGCCTCGTTACAAGACCAACTCCAGCACAAAAAGCAGGAGATGGACATGTACCATACCGTAAGCACTTCTATTCTATCTTGTTATAAATAGGTTACATGACATGGATATACAAATGCCTGGTTAGGGATTCGGGCTTGTAACCGAAGGGTTGCTGGTTCGATCTCCGACCAGTAGGAAAAATGTGGGTGGGGGAAGTGGTTGAGCACTGCTCTCCCATGCTCACATCCACGGCTGAAGTGCCCCGGAGCAAGGCACCTAACCCCTCACTGCTACCCAAGTGCTGTAAGGCAGCTCACTGCTCAGGGTTAGTGTGTGCTTCACCTCACTGTGTGTTCACTGTGTGCTCTGTGTGTTCACTAATTCATGGATGGGGTAAATACAGAGACCAAATTCCTTGTATACGCAAGTATACTTGGCCTAGAAACCTGATTTACGATTTACGATAAAAGCTTCTTCAGTCTTCAATTATTATTTATATAAGTCTATTCACAAACCCTTTTCACTGTATGTCTGGCCTTTAGATCAAGTTGTTTAGATGAGAGTTAATCCAAGATGCACAATGACACGACTCCTTCCTCATTGCTATGTATACTTTAGATGCTGGGCTTACAGCCCCCGTTGCCATGGGAGACTTGGCAGGAGCTGAGAGAAGAATCGCAGATGGATTCAGAGGCTGTGATGGCTCTGCTGTTGGAGACCAGGGTGAGTGTCCACACACACACACACACACACACACACACGCACACACACACGCACACACACACACACACACACACACACAAGCACATGTTCTATAATCAGCACTTGTATCAGTGCCTGCTAAAGTAATTTTTGACAATATACTGTTCTCATTCTTGAAGTGATAGAACTTGCAAAAATAATTACAGTGCATGAAAATGCACTGTACTGTTATTCCAAGTCTTCTTATTATTATTACAGTGCATGAAAATGCACTGTACTGTTCTTCCTAGTATTCTTCTTATTATTTTTCTTCTTCTAACGCTCGCAATTCAGCTTTAACCGTTAAACGTAGAAACTTCATTCAAACTGTGTTGCGTAGGTCTTGCTTATGCCATATGTGCTTTGTATTTTTCAACTTTGTAACTTTTATACTTTTTGAACTATTAAATAAAAACTATTAACAATTTCCCCATAGACTTAACATTGCTCATTATGACATCACCGCAGCAATTAGAATGTTACGCCAGGTGGCCAGTCCAGGTGCAGCAGCTCTCTCTCTCTCTCAGGCTTTAAATTGGCTCTCTTGAGACTACATTTTCTGTTCCCCTGTATCAACTGTATCAACATAAGTCTTCCTAATTCCATCCAACTTTCTATCCATTCATCTTCTTCAAACCATTCACTCATCCACCCATTCTAAACAATCTGCCTATCAACATCAATTAGACGATCTACATTCAACTTTCTACATTCAACTTTTAAACTTTTAAACTTTTAAACAATCTACTCTGTCTCAGGCTCAGGTATCTCTACACTCTGGCTCTCTTAAGACTAGCCAGTTAAATTGATTACACCTGTATCTGTATCCACTACTCTCAGTAGAGAGCTGTGTCTCTCCATTCTACAAGAATATAAGGCACATTCCATCCAACTTTCTATCCATTCATCTTCTTCAGACCATTCACTCATCCACCCATTAAACTGTCTATCAACATCCATTAAACTCTCTGTCTATCAACATTAATTAGACTATCTACATTCAACTTTTAAATTATTTACTCTGTCTCAGGCTTTAAGGATACACTCTGGCTCTCTGAAGACTAGGCAGTTAAATTGATTACACCTGTATCAACTGTCAGTTTCTCTGGCTTTAAGCATACAATCTCTCTGAAGACTACATATCCTGTTAACTGTTTCCTCTGTCCACAACTGTTTCAAAATAAAAGTCCTCACTGCAATAATACACTATTAAATCATTTAACCATTGAAACTACTCAACTATTTAACTGTTCAACCATTCCAACTGTCAGTTATCATCAACTATGCCTCCAGTCAACTACATGAAACCTCCATGTACCTAGCAACCAACATAGCAACCATTAAAATTAAGTGTTTATGACCGTTTCCATAGCAACCAACATGATTATACTGCAGTAACTTCTTGTTTCCTGATAGTGCCCACCATGGATACCCTAGCAACAAATGTTTCAAAATAAAAGTCCTCACTAGCAAGTTATCTAGTTAGCATGGTTAGCATTGTTAGCATAGCTAGCATTTTTAGCATAACTGCAAAAAATCATCAACTAAGTTAGCTAATCAACCTGGTTAGCATTCTTTGCAAATCTAGCATTGTTAGCATAGTTAGCATTTTTAGCATTACTGCTAGAAATCATCGGTTAAGTTAGCTAATCAACCTGGTTAGCATTGTTAATAAAGTTAGCATTGCTAGCATAATTACCATTTTTAGCACAACTGCTAGAAATCATTAGCTAAGTTAGCTAATCAACATTTTAACATGAATAGAAATCATTAGTTAAGTTAGAACTGGAATGTTTCAGCTTTAAACTGTCTACCTTCACACTATCAACTCTCTGTAAACTACGCAACCACCATGTTTACCCTAGCTACACCTTAGTAACCATATCTACATTATCTATCTTTTTTTGCATTTTCATGCACTGGTAATTCCTTGGAATTGCATTTCTAGTTATTATTAAACTTCTTCTTCTAACGCAGCCAATTCAGCTTCAACCGTTTAACGTAGAAACTTCATTCAAACGTTGTTGCGTAGGTCTTGCTTATGCCATGCCTGCTTTATATTTTTCAACTTTGTAACTTTTATACTTTTTAAACTATTAGTTAAAAACTATTACAATTTCCCCCATAGACTTAACATTGCTCATTATGACATCACGGCAGCAATTAGAATCTTAGGCCAGGTGGCCGGCCACCTGGGCACCAACTGTCAGTTTCTCAGGCTTTAAGCATACAGTCTCTCAGAAGACTACAGTTATCCTGTTAAACTGTTTCCTCTGTCCACAACTGTTTCAAAATAAAAGTCCTCAATGCAATAATACACTATTAAATCATTTAACCATTGAAACTACTCAACTATTGAACTGTTCAACCATTCCAACTGTCAGTTATCATCCACTATGCCTCCAGTCAACTACATGAAACCTCCATGTACCTAGCAACCAACATAGCAACCATTAAAATTAAGTGTTTATGACCGTTTCCATAGCAACCAACATGATTATACTGCAGTAACTTCTTGTTTCTCGATAGTGTCCACCATGGATACCCTAGCAACAAATGTTTCAAAATAAAAGTCCTCACTATAAGTTAGCTAGTTAGCATGGTTAGCATAGTTAGCATTGTTAGCATTTTTAGCATAACTGCAAAAAATCATCAACTAAGTTAGCTAATCAACCTGGTTAGCATTGTTAGCAAATTTAGCATTGTTAGCATAGTTAGCATTTTTAGCATTACTGCTAGAAATCATCGGTTAAGTTAGCTAATCAACCTGGTTAGCATTGTTAGTAAAGTTAGCATTGCTAGCATAATTAGCATTTTTAGCGTAACTGCTAGAAATCATTAGCTAAGTTAGCTAATCAACATTTTAACATGAATAGAAATCATTAGTTAAGTTAGAACTGGAATGTTTCAGCTTTAAACTGTCTACCTTCACACTATCAACTCTCTGTAAACTACGCAACCACCATGTTTACCCTAGCTACACCTTAGTAACCATATCTACATTATCTATCTTTTTTTGCATTTTCATGCACTGGTAATTCCTTGGAATTGCATTTCTAGTTATTATATGGTATACTTGGAGAGGAAATGTTGTAAGCGCTTCAAAGAGACTTTGTGTTTGTGTTCAGGAGTTTGAGCTGTGTGCTCAGTGGGTGCAGCTCTACCCAGTGTCCGAGCAGTCCCGACTCCAGCTGCAGACCGAACACCTGCTCCACCTGTTGGATAAGGGACTGACCGACGAGGCCTGCCAGGTGCGTCACTGAGCTGTCAAATACGGAGACCTGACTAAGTTCCTTCAATTTATTTTTCAATTAGCCTTTATACCCCATTTGTGTCATATGCTGATAAAGTGTGGTTGCTCCTTTTAGGGCTGTGACAAACTTTCAAAGAACATAGAGAGTTAATATGCAGTGTATGGGCAATTGTAAAGTATCTTTGAGACATTGATGTTTTATCGGTTTAGCAAGAACAGGAAGTGGCTTCCTAGCTGGGGGTGCAAATGATACAAATTGAAAGTGTTGTGGGTTTCCACATCATAGTCTGTTTGTTCTCTGCTACGCCTTAGGCCAAATTGAATGCATAGCTGTGGTTGTAACATTTGTTGGAGCACTCGACTTTGTATGTGTTTTTGGTACTCTTCCGCTCAAAATGTAACGTGGCCTTTGTGGGCTTCTGTGGGCGTGGTCATGAGCTGTGAGCTGACCCGCTGCTCTGTGCTGTCTCTGCTCCTCAGCTGCTGGAGCGTCTGTCAGACCCGACTCAGGGCCTGGAGGTGTGTGAGCGCGCTCTGGACCGCCAGCCCACATTGGCCGCCTGTCACTTCCTGGCCGACTACCTCACCGTGCACTTTGAGAGCCGTGTGTCTCCTGCCCGCCGTAGGCACATACACGCTCTCCACCTGGGCTCCAAGGTCTGACCCTCTCCCTTGCTCTGCACATCTCCACCACAGTTGACAGTTCTCTGCATTGTGCATTGTGCATGATGACTTCCCCTGAATTCTTGCTTTGAAATGAAAGGATGGGGTTGGTCTTGTTTGAGACTGTAGCTCAGAGGATTTAGTTCAGTTTGATTGAGGATTGTGTATAAATACACTTATCAACATTTGTCCGAGCACATTTATCTTCTTCTGTGCTATTGTCTATTGTCTTTGTTTTGTCATTCAATTTCTCCCCCCCCCTCTCTCTGTCTCTGTGTCTGTCTCTCCCTCTCTCTCTCTCTCTCTCTCTCCCTCCCCCCCTCTCTCTCTCTCAGGTGCTGCTGACGCTGCCGGAGGCGTCTCGGCAGGACTACTTCCCGCTGCTCTCCTCCCCTCTGCTCATGCTGGAGCAGCTGCTGATGAACCTGAAGGTGGAGTGGGCCGACGTGGCCGTGCGCACCCTCCGGAACCTTCTGCTGGGCCAGGAGGCCGGCTTCAACAACGAGGACATCGACACGCTCCTGTCCAGCTACGGCCAGAAAGCTCTGGAGTTCTCCTGTGCACCCAGGGAAAGGTCACGCGCAGGTGGGTCGTTGTTGTTGCCTCCATCCACCCCAAATGGAGGTACAGCCTCAGAATACATGAACATTGGCAAATACACTTCTGTTCAAAACCACAAGACAATATATAGACTTCAGATTTAATCAAATCAGGAAAGATTAAAGACAGTTGTGTCACAAAACGACCTTAAATCTCTCCTGATTTGATTAAATCTGAAGTCTCGGAAACTTGTGTGTTGTGTCTTGTGTGTTGAGGCAAACAAACTTAATCCCATTTGCGGTTCTGCTGTGGTCCTGTGCCTCCTCAGGAGCTTGACTGCCAATCAGTGGTCTGTAGGTCTGTGAGCGCTCTTTGTCCAGGTTCATAAATCAGTCTGGATGAGTGGCACTGCTAAGCATCTCTTGTCATTCTCTGCAGACTCCGTCATCAGCCTACAGGATGCCTATCTGCAGTGCCCCGCCCTAGAGTCCTGCCCTGCCTCGCCCAGTGTCACCCCACCTCCCTCTGCTGGTCAGTTGAAACCGTAGTGGACCCCTTCTTTTCTGCAAAGTCATTATTTCATTATGAACACATTACCACGACCCAACTGTCCTCTACAGCGCCACTGCATTCTGTGCTGTGCAGCAGATCTCAGTTTTGCTACTTTTCGATTGCTGTTCTGTCAATGCTGCATTTTCTGTGTAATTGCTGTTCTGTCAATGGTACAACACATGCAAGGAGTGTCTGTGTAATTGCATGGTGTTGGGCTATATTGATGTTTGGTCAAATGAGTTGTTGGTCTTGATAATCTTATTGGTTACTTCACTGTTGTCACCCTCTCAGGCAGCACACCCATGCACACCCCCTCCAGCGCCGGCGGCGAGCGGAGATCCAGCAGCAGGAGGACGCAGACCCCCGCCAACCCCTTCACCCCGCCAACAAAGCCCCCCGTCCGCAAGGACTGGATCCCCGACCACCAGCAGCCCGTCTGCATGGTGTGCCAGCGCGAGCGCTTCACCATGGTGAGTGGGGCTGACGGAGCAGGAAGGAGCTCTCCCGCGGCCACACTCACACACTTTAATTATAGCATCTAAAAGTATCGCTTCTACTTTCACCACTTGACGTGTGATGGCATCTAGGAGGCTGAAGGAAGGTGTTGAGCTGTGGTTATTTTGGGGATGTCGTCCGTCATAAGAATAGCAGGGCAGCGTAGGCTGATGCTGGGGTTTTTGTTGTGGTTAATGATGCCGTTGGCTTCTCCCCCTCTCTAGTTCAACAGGCGCCACCACTGCCGCAGGTGTGGGAGGCTGGTCTGCCATGCCTGCTCCAGCCACCGGATGGCAGTAGAGGGCTGTGATGAGGAGGAAGAAGTGCGAGTGTGCGATCAGTGCTACAGCTTCTTTCACCCTGAGTAAGGCAACTTTACTCACTAAACTAAGTGAATAGAACTATGAGGAACAGCAGATATACCCTGACATGAAGATGTATCTTTGATTGTTGTCTTTCTGATTTTATTTACAGTTCAGGCGATGAACTGGAGCAGGCAGAATGTACGTGAGCATTTGTCATATAACTTTTCCTTCTCCTATTTACCTTGTATTTGGCATGAAAAACACCAAGTCTCCCACTTCTAGAAGTTTTTCTCAGACCATGGCACTCCTTTGTTAAAATGTCTTTATTAAATGAAGGACATGTCCTATATGGACTGATTTAAAAAGCCCACGGGTAGCGACGTGTGGCCTTCTTCGGGGCATAGTCTCCCACTTCTATGTTTACTAGATCACTTTCAACTGTTAACTTCAGTTTGCAGCTTTATTATATGGTGTACGGTGCCAGTGATGTGTGTGTAGAGAGCAATTGTTTGAAAGAATGAGGTAGAGGAGGGTATCTCTGCATATGTGTGATGTTAAGTGACTGTCTGTCTGTGTGTCTGTGTGCAGCAGCCGGTAGTCCTGCTACAGCCCAGAGTGCATTAGAGGGGGCTGTGCATCTGCCCGAGGTGCCCGAGAGGCGTTTCAGGCTCAGCATCAACCCTGCAGAAAACCAGAAACTGCTGAGCGAGTTCTACTACGAGCAGGTACACTATCCGATGTTCTCCGTGTGGTTCCTTCAAAAACGGACAAAGGTGCTTTTATGTTCCTGTGTTATGTTCCCGTCTCACTCCAAGAGAACCAAGATGCTTTTATGTCGTTGTGTTCTGTCCCTGTCTTTGAGGGGCGTTTTGGGGTGTTCCTGTCCCACCTCATCGTCCTCCGTCCCTCCCTGTGTCCCTCCAGGCTCCAAGCGCATCCCTCTGTGTGTCCATCCTCTCGCTGCACAGCGATCCGGCCGCCTGTGGGCACCAGCTGATCGGTCACTCCCGCTCGCTCTCGCGCACGCTCACCAACCTCGAGGTGGACGCCCGCCTCATCACCGATGTCATGCGCCAGCTGGTCTTCAGCGCCAAGGTCATGTTTGTCAAGACGGGCCAGAATCAGGACCTGGCCCTCTGTGACAGGTCAGTAGCCCCACACAAGGACACACACAGGAAGATGCACACACACATACACACACACGCACACACGCACACACGCACACACACACACACACACACACACACACACACACACACGCACACTCTCTCTCTGTCACACACACACGCGCACATGCACACACATACTCAGGGCAGGTAAGTCGACAACTGCTGTCACTTTACAAAAACAGCTACATGTGTGGTGTTACATTTGGCAAAATGTGTAGCTAATTTATTCACCAAATAAAATAATAATTTGTCAAATGAGTGGGCAGCAGTAGAGGATATTAGATTTGCAAGCACATACATTCAGACCTTTGAGTTGGAGATGAACAGGATGTCAAAATAATGTGCAACTCACCCTGTGGTTGTGTGTTTTTGTCCCGGCCGCCTCACACAGCTATATCAGTAAAGTGGACGTGCTGACCATCTTGGTGAAGGCCAACTACAAGGACATCCCCTCTCTGGATGACATCCTGGAGGCGGCGGCTGTGTCCCGGCTCCGGAACCAGCTGCTGGAGTCGGAATACTACCAGCTGGCCGTGGAGGTGAGGCAGACAGAGGAGTGGTAGGGGTCAGACAGGATAGACATGGTGATGGAAGGCACAGGAGTCTGAATGCCTGTACATCACTGTGCAAAGGACTGTGTGCCTTTTACTCATGTACCCAGTTACTTATTAGTATAATATGTGAAAATTATATTTTTGCTGCATAGTCAGAATGCATGTGCTGTTAAAAATGTGTAAAAATATTATTGAATTTATGATATATAGATAAGCTTAATAGCACATCCCTAATGCAAATTCCCTGACAGGTGTCCACCAAGAGTGGGCTGGACCCAGCGGGCGTGTGGCATGCGTGGGGCATGGCGTGCCTGAAGGCCGGCTTCCTGAGCGGGGCGCGGGAGAAGTTCGCCCGCTGCCTGAAGCCGCCGGTGGACCGCGGTCAACACACCCATGGCCCTCGCATCCTGCAGGAGATCCTGCAGCACCTCGAGGCCAACATCCGCCCAACCTCCGTCCCCATGGTAACAGCAGCAGCAGCAGCCCTCTCCCTGTGGTCCTGGTTTCTCTTTTTTTATAGTGAGATTATGAAACAGCCTTTTTTCTTTCAAAAGTAGATTGGAATGAATTGAATTATTTCTTGGATTTCCTCACTTTATTTTTGTCATGAAGAAATGCAGTGAGAGCCCTGACATGTTGTTTTCTAGTCTTCGGTGAGATTATTTTAAGGTTCCATTGTGAGCTGGCCTGCTTTGTGTGGCTGTTCTTGCTTGTGTTGGACGCACTGTGCTGCTGGCCATGCTGGCTGATGAGTGTTCCTTCCCTTCTGTTGCGTTCTGTGTGTGGGTGGGAGGTGGCGAAGCTTCAGAGGCGTCTCTGAGGGGAAAAGAAGAGAGCGTGAAATGGTCTGATTCATTAGAGGTCCCCTACGTCTCCTAGCAGCACGTCTCTGCCATGGAAGAGCGGCGGTGCTGTTCGGATCGGTCTCATTAAAGGGCAGCCCGGTAGCCTCGGCCTTGGGCTGCTCCCGGAACAAAATGTCTCTTGCAGGGGGGTCTTTGTCTGGTGCTCTAAATCTGTCCCTGTCTGCCAGACACCTTTCAGATGGAAGCGCTTGGCTCCCCAGACTATTCATAGCTCAGCCACGATAAACTGGGTAGCACTCTCCCTGAATGTCACCTTATGTAACTCCAACTGAAAGATGCAGGGTACTAGGCGGAACACAACATCAGAATCCGAGGTGTGAAGCGGATCACAGCAGATTTAATCAGGCAAAGGGATTATGCAATTCCCCACTGTATGCTGTTACTCGGGCTGGAGGCCCACTGCTCCGTCTAGTAGGTCAACAGCTACTGTGCAGCTATAGTCTTGCATGTCCGGAATGCACAGCATAAAGCATGATTAGTGATGTTGGTGGATCTATGCCAATATGTCACCGTGTTGATAGATGTGTTTCTTGTGTGTGTGTGTGCGTGCGTGTGTGTGTGCGCGTGCACGCGAGCGTGTGTGTGCGTGCGCGGCCTCATATGTATGTATGAGTGAGCAGAGTTGTGTGTTCATCTGTGTGTGTGTGTGTGTGTGTGTGTGTGTGTGTGTGTGTGCGTGCGCGCAAGCGTGTGTGTGCGTGCGCGTGCGCGGCCTCATATGTATGTATGAGTCAGTGAGCACACTGAGCAGAGTTGTGTGTTCATCTGTGTGTGTGTAATGTGTGCTGCAGCCTCAGCACCCAGAGGAGGACATCCTGGCGTCGCTGCGGGAGCTGGAGGAGGCGCTGGCGGAGGCCCACCCCCTGGAGCGCCTGGACGGCAGCATCCACAACTGCCGCAGCTACCAGGAGAGTCTGCACTACCTGCACACCTACGGCACTCACCTGGCCCTGGTCAGCTTCTACATGCGCCACGATGACATGAAGGAGGCCCTCACGTACCTGATCAGTAAGGTGAGCTCAGCCCAGCTGCTCAGCTGCCTAGATCACCTAACATTACACGAGTAGGATAAATACATCTTTATAAATTAACAGTTATGTCTGCAGTTGTCCTTTTTCTTTTCCTGCTTTATTTACTATTACTCTTTGCTGTTGTTTTTGTACAGCACATTGAATGACCCCTGTCTATGAAATGTGCTATATAAATAAACTTGACTTTACTTAACTATGAGTCTGTAGGATGAACAATGCTACTGATGTGCTTTTTAGACTAGCTAGACTGCAACAATATCTAACCAGAAGGATTCACACACTTTTAGCAGCACATGATCGAATGCCACAAATGTTCCAAAAGGTCCAAGTGTTATTTATCCATATATGCAATTCTTTTACTTTTTTGAACATTCTGTTAGAAACCCCCACTGTTACAGTACATGTGGGGAACAAAACCCAGTGCATCTGGTTCTACATAGATGTCTTGATGCAAATGTGTGTGTCCCTCCCTCGGTGCTGCTCTGTGGTCAGGAGTGCCAGGATGAGGTGTTCCTTGAGGCGGTGCTGATGCCCAGTCTGGAGCGTGGCCGGCTGGGGGTGCTGCAGGCCCAGCTGGAGGCCCTGGACCCCACGCTGGAGGGCTGCAGCCGCTACCTCATCGCCGCCTGCCAGCAGCTGCAGCGCCGCAACCACTTCCACACGCTCTACCAGATCCAGCAGTTCATGACGGTCAGCTCACACAACATACTGGACACGCTTGTAGTGTATTCAGACAGCAGTGGTGTAAGAGCTGTGTCAGTATTGCCATGGGCATTTGGAGTTTTGAGAGTTATGCTGCTGACTGATACTGTTTGTTTTCTTTCACTATCATTCATATTGGGACCCAAAGCTGAGTGCTTCAGCAGTTCTGCTGTATGTTGGGTTTCATTTTGAGGCTGGGCATAAGACTGTTAATACTAGTAAGGCTTGTGTTGATGGAGGTTACTGCTCAAAGTTAAGAAATAAAGCCCATAGCTATAGTTTTTTGGGGAAAAAAGCAATAGCTATATATTTTTTAAAAAGCTAATAGTGGAATTGTCTCGCCGCTCCAGGACCATGTGCGTGCGGCCATGACCTGCATCCGCTTCTTCACGCACGGCGCCCAGACGTACCTGCAGCTGGGCGAGCAGCAGCGCTGGCTGGTCCGGGCCAAGGAGCACCTGAGGACCTACCTGCAGGAGCAGCAGAGCCGCGGCACCAGCCGCAAGAAGTCCCTCTCCAGCAGCTTCCGCAAGAAGATGTCCTCCAGCGACGTGTCCAGGTGAGGTGAAGGAGGGTGTTTAGACACAGGTGACTTGAGATGGTCAATGGAGATATAGAGGCTGGCATAACATGCCACTGTGGTGAAGTGAAGTATTACTCCACAAAGAGGCCTACAGTAATGTACAGGCAAGGCAGAGTACAAAGCTTTATTCACGACGCCGGAGACAGGTAAGAGTATCAGTAACACTCAAGTATCCCAGGCTAGCATGAGTGCAACAAGTCTGTCGTAGGCAGTGTCTTACCATTATTTATGGGACTAAACAGGGAATTATTGATGGATTACATACAATGATACAAAAAGAAAAGGCTGTCATGATGAAAAAGTTAATTATAAAAAAGCTGTTATTACTCCAGACTCCCAAGGCGGCTGACTTAAGAGGTCATGGATAAAATGAACCCAAACAACTCTTTGTATTGTCTACATTACTTTTAAAGTGTGGCCAGTTGGGCAACAACAGCTGGAGTAGACATTTAACACGCTGAAGTGTTGTCTAATATCTGGAAATTTCCCACACTATTATAGACTTGTTTTTCTTTATCATTTCTGGTACATAGATCAAACTAGTATATTACTAGTATAGTATTGAAACGATATACTGTGATTGTCCATCACTCTTGTATTTATTTAATTTCTGCATGGCTACTGTTACACACACAGCATGCAGGCTGGATAGCTCTTCTTAAGAGATCCATAGGATCTACTGGTACATTTAATACTGTGGCCCTTCCTCCTCCTCGTCTGTCCTCAGGCACATGAACACCATCGAGCTCCAGCTGGAGGTTACTCGCTTCCTGCACCGCTGTGAGACCTCCTCCCCCTCCAAGTCCTCTGGGACTCCCCTCCCCAAAGCTAGCGCTCCGCCAACTCTGTTCGGGGGAGGGCCCATGAAGATCGATGTGGCTTGTAAGGTGAGCCAGTGAGGGATTTTCTGTTTTCTTCAAATGTTTTCCAAGCTAATCACTGTTGTTGCGAAATAGCTAAAAATGACTGCTCAATTTGTGTTGGTGAATAATCTGTTCTGCAGGTGATGCTCGGTGGAAAGAATATTGAAGAGGGATTTGGCATTGCCTACAGAGTCATCCAGGTAAACGATGCTTGTTTCATTTCCACAGTTGGCCGTCCTATCCATTGCAAGTAAAAGCCTTGAAACACCAATGATTATGAAGGAATAGGTATGGATAAAGTCACAGACTGTATGCTTTCTCACCTGCTTGTTCAGGACTTCCAGCTGGAGGCTCTGGCCGTGTACACGCGTGCCGGTCAGCGTCTGGTGCGCCAGCGGCAGTATGTCGCCGTGCGCCAGCTGCTGAAGTGTGTGGGCGAGTCGGGCGCGGCCACCAAGAACGACTGCGATGCCATCGTGCTCAGCTGTATCTCCCTGGCGGACAAAGCCCCTGCTGACGTGAGTCCAGACCGCCTCTGTGCAGACGTGGGAGGCAGTGGGAGCTGATTTTACGAACTGAATACATTCATGTGTTTTGTTTTGTTTTGTCGTCTTAGGCCAAAGAACTTGAAGCTCTGATTCTTGAGTGTAAAAGCACAGAAAACAAGGTGAGAGTCCAACAAGCTTCCCTTGCTGCTTTTTCCGAAATAAGGTGCCTCTATCTGCTCCATTTCGTGACTGAATTCTTATGTTGTCCATCTCTCTCTCTCTCTCTCTCTCTCTCTCTCTCAGATTAAGGCTTACCTGCAGTGCAGTAAGCTGCGTGCTGCCTATCTGCTGGCGGTGAAGCTGGAGCCGGGCCGGGCGGGGCCCCTGGTGCAGGAGGTCCTTCAGGCGGCCGAGAGCTCCGGGGACTCGGTCATGGAGAACATCTGCCGCCAGTGGCTGGCCGAGCACCAGGACCGGCCGTCCAAGCAGCGCCAGGGCCGGAGCAACGCCAGGTAGCCAGCGCCCCACTGCCTCTCCCCAGCCCAGTCCACGCTGCACCCCCAGGGGACTGGTTGAGTGCAGGACTGTGTGCTGGTTGACAGCCTCGCACAAGGACCTTCACCGCCGTGCCATGCTCTTTCCTGGGCTTGAGTGTCGACACTAAGTGTGCCAGTTTGCTTAGAGGGGGAGCGATGAACACTCAAATTGAAAAGCCAGAGACTCAAGTAAGCCCATGAAATCCTTCTATTTTGGTTCAGTTCTACTAACTACCTCATCAGAAAGGGATGCTTCCAACACTTTTTTTTCCTCCCATCTGAGGAAGAGGTTATCATTTGTTTTCTGACACCTTGCCATTGTTACAGTAAGTACAAATCTATTAGGTGACTAAAATGGCAATAGTCATGACATGGCTATGCACAGACTTTCATCCCAAATATACAAAGTCTTGTCATGATGCAGGAGATTTGTGGTATGTCTTGTTTTGTTGGATGAGGTGGCAGTGAGTGTGAGTATGTCTGCAGCGTTTCGGCTTTACTGTATGGTCAGTGTTTTCTGCCCAATTAAAGGGAAGCCGAAAGCCTTATGTGTCACTTCAGGGCATTAGCCACAGCCTAGAGGACATGTGATGTAACTTTGGAAAAAACTGAGGAAACTGGATTTGAAAAGGGACTTCTGCAGTCTTCAGTGAACAGAAAGGAATATATGAAGTATTACAGAACAACAAATTGGTTATTGTGAATAAATTAATACCAACACGGCCTCATTTATTAATTCATGAATTAATTAATTGATTGATTGATTGATTGAATTAATAACTCATGGCCTGTTAATTTACAGTATTGGTTTAAACACATATCTTTCCTGCAAGGCTGACTATTTTAGTAATCAACTATGTCTGACCCTTGTGCGTCATTATTTACATATCTATTTACATATATTTACGTGTATGTGAGTTTTGTGTGTCTGTATAGAGCT
This sequence comes from Sardina pilchardus, assembly GCF_963854185.1. Lineage (NCBI taxonomy): Eukaryota > Metazoa > Chordata > Actinopteri > Clupeiformes > Clupeidae > Sardina > Sardina pilchardus. The sequence goes on along the minus strand of NC_085013.1, from coordinate 15,184,746 downwards.
GAATGAGTACACATTTTGTCCGTCGCACTGTGCTTTGAAGCTTTGAAGTTAACCCTTTGTTTAGATCTCTCACCCAAGACCATGTGAATACAGTGGCATCAATGTGTAGCCAGTGCTTAGCACTAGTTTTACTCCTACTTTGCCTTTAATAATCCCATGGGAAGATAGCTCTGGAAAAGGGACTTGCTATGTAAAAAAAAAACAATGTCAAAGATGTCTCTTCAATGTCCTGTTTACATAATCTGACATGTGTATGACTGCTTTAACATGGTCTACAACATAGTTGTTGAGATGGCAAGACTGATAGTTGTTTTACTGATGGCTTGTCAAACATGGTGCCCTTTTTATTTCAATTTGAATCATTAATGAGGTAGAGACACTGTCTTGATCATAGCCATATGTTTTGCCTTTGTATTTTGTGGTTGCCATGCAACTGAGTCCTGTGTGTCCCTATGAAATAAGTTACTTAGAAGAATCCCTTCACATGTTCGTGCATGCCTCAATGGGTCACTCGTATACTTCTCCTAGAATACATCCATCCTCTACCACCGTTCTACAGAGGTAAACTATATACTATAGATAAACTAGTTCCCACATGCTCATGGAAATCAGTTGGAATCTTGTTACTTTAACATCTATTCCGGTGGCACTTTTTCATTTGAGTTCATTGTAGTAGAAATGTTTAAAGCAGAGGCAAAGCTTTGGCACCCTGTGTGTGTTGACTCCCTACTTGACAACCCTTACAGCTGATGCAGCAGGATGCAATAAAAAACCTGTTTGCGTCTTTAAATGATGTTGGGTTGATTTAAGGAAACCTATAGATAAATTCAAAGATTACTGTCAGTAACATCTAATTAAATGGTAAAAAGAATTTAGAACTGTTTAAGAACAATGCACCCTTTAAATCCAAATTATCTCCCTCAACAATGGAATTCTCTTCTCTGATTGGCTAATGGGGTGGCCATTAACTTCGTATAACCTGCTACCTTGGAAGTAGTTCCCGTATCACACTTGAATATTAATTCGCCAAACTCGTTGCGAAGTTTAAATGAACTGTCACGTTGCATCCAAGCTGAAATACAGACGTGCAGAACCATAGTAACATTGTAGCATATGACGGAGGTGGATTGTAGCTAGTTGGATGCCATGTAGGCTATAAAAGTAGCGATCTTTCAAAGTTAAAGTTAATCAGAATCCTGGGAAATGCCCGCTTGACAACGGCAGAGATAGAACTAACGACTGGCTTTTGGCCGTAGCAACCAGCCATTTAGAACTAACGACTGGCTTTTGGCCATAGCAACTATCCATTTAGAACTAGTAACGGCAGTTTTGTCCTGCAAGTAGAAAGTTGATATGTGGCGGAAAGTAGTCCCACAGTCAAGACAGTTTTAGCGATGTTAACGGACGCAACGGTGGAATAAAACTATGTTCTAAATATACAGGTTATGAATACAAACGGGAGATAAGCGGGATAACGGCCTTCGAGGTCGACCGGTTCGATGGAAATAATGGCACGGCGGAGGTAACTCCGTCTCCGTGCTTCGCACGTCGCCGGAGTTCTAGACCTCCACCTAGCCATTATTTCCATCGAACCGGTCACCTCGTCGGCCGTTATCCCTTACTTACATGCCAGGACTTTTCTAATTGTTGTTTGCCTCCAAGCCATTGGGTATCCAGTTGAGTTTGCCAGACTCTGAAGATGTGCTCATAGAAATGTCAACAATGTCAGTCTAACTGAATGAACAAAAGCCAAGAAAGTAAATAAATTGTGAAGTTATTGAAATCTTTCTGGTATGACTTTTTTTGATTGTATGATTTGATAGATGTGTGTAGGAATTCATCTCAGCTGTCACAAAGAATTTCACCTCAAGTGGCAGTCACAGTTCAACAGTGGTTTTGTAAATATATATTTAAATATTCATCTCTGAACAATAATGTAAAGGTAGTAAAAGTCATGTTCACATATCTGTATAAAAGACATCAGTAAAATCCTAGGCAGCTTTACATGTGGTGAATGCTGAGATGGATATGACCAAAGTAAATGTAGAAACATTCAAGTGAATGGGGCAAAATGTGTAGGACAAACTCCTCTTAAGATAGTCCATAAATCCACAAGAAAGGACCAGTTTAAATGATTAACCCTAAAACTTAGTTCATAACACTGAAACCTTCACAGGTAGTATCAGAGAGGTTCAGCCACAGCACTTTTCTGTGGGAGACTGAAGGTACGCTGATGGAATGAATAGAATTGGCAGAAATTGGCACATTTCAGGGAAGGGAATTCAAAATGGAAGGTCGGGAGACTGGAAGGAGGGCAGAGAGAGAGAGCGATCAGTCCCACTCGATCCCCAGCAGTTCACAGCTGATGTCCCATAGTTTACGCTTTGTCTCTTCACTCCTACCCTGGGGGGCCACCATGGCTGGGGCACAATCACTGTGGAAGAGCAGAGAGTTAGTAAAGGATGTGGAATTTGGGTAAAGGCATGGTTATAAGCAGACGAGGTTGAACTGCATGCATCCAAATGTGACAAGCAGGCAAATGCTGTGTTTTTTAATATTTTTTAAAAAATGTAATGTTTTTTTATGTAAAAATTGTTTGCTTTAAAGAAAATGGCTAAAAAAATGGCTTTTTTTTTTTACTTTTGCTGACTTTGATGATTTTCAATACATCTCTGGCCAGAGACTCAACATACCACTAATCTTGTTTCATAGTATAGGTCTCTGGTTGAATGATGAGGGTTTTATGGGTGTACCTGAAGTGCTTTCCAGAGATGGACTCTAGCTCCTCAGCCACGGCACAGTAGATGGAGGTCTGTGCTCCTTCCTGTGGTGTCTTCAGGAACAGGCCAAAGAATGTGAACAGCAGAGACATGACCGTAGAGTGGCGGACCAACTCTGACCGTACTGATCCTGGGTGCACGGAGTTCACGGTCACGTTGGAGCCTGAAATAAGTGATTTACATTGATGGATCATCAGGTATGAAACACTAAAGATTTGTGCCTAATGATATGATGCACCCTGGTACTCATTGCATTTACTTTTTTACAGTGTTAATGTCCAATCACATTAGACCCAGCAGTACCTTTTAGCCTCTCTGCCAGCTCTCGGGTGAACAGTATGTTTGCCAACTTGCTCTGACAGTAGGCCAGTCCACTGTTGTAGCTGCCTTGGCTCATTAGGTCATGAAAGCGAATCCAGCCAAAGTAATGAGCCAGTGAGGAGACGACCACAATGCGTGATGGTGCACTCCTCTTCAGAAGACCAATCAGGAGATATGTCAGCAGACTATGACCTATAGAACCAATCATAGGACTGGGTTGAGCTTTAGCTTACAGCTGAGAAAATAGTTGGTCAGTTAAACCACAGTTTACCCCTGAATAAGCAGCCAGTCATCATTAACACACATCAAAAAGAACTCCATTCCAGTTGCTGGTCTCAAGACCAATGCTGACCAGTTTTCCCCTGCAGTAGACAGATAAGTCCCCTTTCCTTGCACTGACTCACCAAGGTGGTTGACTCCAACTTGCATCTCAAAGCCATCTGCAGTTTTCATGTAAGGGCACATCATCACCCCTGCATTGTTAATAAGGATGTGCAAATGGTTGACCTCTGAACAATGAAAAAGAAAGAGACAAAACTGTTAACTTTTCCCTCCTTGATTTTAGTTTTACCGTGGTAATTGTGAGAGCCTGTCTGGCATTACCTATGAGGAACTTCTGAGCAAATGCTCGTATGGAACTCGTGTCTGCCAGGTCAAGCTCCCGAACCTCCACCTTGGCACCGCCGACTCTTGTACGGATCTCTGTTGCTGCAATCTCGCCTTTCTCCACATCTCGGCACGCTAAGATCACCCGGGCTCCTGCCAGCAGAACCAAAGTGAAAGACACAGTAGAGCAGCCCAACATGACTTGAGAATGTGGTAATGGTTCCAACTTAAAAACCAATACTCTGAAGTAGTTCAAAACACTCCTGAGCCAGGGAACAACAAACCCTAAAAGGCATGTTTAGAACTTTATAGCAGTACAATTTCAAACACAATTCAGTGAATCAGAATAAATCTAAAAGAAAAAAAATGGAGGGCTTACCACGGCTTGCAAGATCTACTGCTGTCTCCTTCCCAATCCCTGTATTTGCACCAGTAATTAGAACAGTCTTTCCATCCAGTCGGGCTTGGGAACGACACACCCCGCCAGCCGCATATTTCCTGCACCAGAATACCAATTTAAAAGTGCCAAGCCTGAGCTAATATAGGCAAGTGGTGGCATATAGTTTAATGTTCACATACAGCTTGTAAGTAAGTGTAATTGTTTTTAAAGCACACATGAAAAGGTTTATATATTCTAACAGCAGGACAATCACAACATTTCAGCTGTAGAGAAGAGCCTGAGGAAGAGCTTTTTTTGCTCGAAACGTTGCTTCAATAAAGAAAATTCTCACTGGGAGCTAAACTGGTGTGCGGATACTTTGTATCCTTTTGTACCAGCTGTAGAGAACTAAGTCATGAAAAGTTCAACTTCATATGTCAACAATTCAACAGATTAAGTGTTCACACTGAAACACATCGATGCAAGCTTATGGGAGCACAATGATCTCTCCATTCAAGCTTATTGATTCATTTATCAATACTTTTTGAGACGTCAAGTCACACGACCCACACAGAGGTAACCTGAAGCGCATGCAGCCAATGATGAGCGATTACATTATGGTTACATTGTAACTCCGCCCATGATCAGACCGCATTGGCTGATTGTCTGAAGCGCACTATGCAGGGCAGAGGCGGTTACTATCCTGGTCAAATCTCCTGTGTACATTTACATATGCATATGCATATGAATGTGTTGATTTCAACGTTCAGCTGGCTGCCACTAGCTATGGCCAAACTCAATTTGTTAATGTGCCTGACCATTAAAATAGGATAGGGAATATAAATAAACATATCCTGGCCTCGCTCTTCTACACTCATCAGGCAGCAGCCTATATACACTGTATAGTACAGTGCAACCGACTGTCATTACTGCATGTTTGCACAAGAAATAAGGCAACCCATTCACTAAGTGCTTACCTTATATGCGGTGACAGCAGGATCAAAAGCAATCCGATCACCCCAAGGACGGTGCAAATTAATACGAGCATCATGATGACAAAAATCTTGACGGCTTTGCCACTGCTCTACCGCAGCTAGCTTTCTCAGTGAGCTTCCACTGATCTGAAATATGTGATGCTGCACCTTCTCTCGCATCAGAGATGCAATGTCCAGAATGGAATCTTGGGATTGTAGTTCGTTGACTAGCCTGTCGACTTTGGCAGAACACCAAAAGGTATTTTATGTAGGCTACAATACATTGACAATATTAAATATCTGTTGCACATCATAAACTGGCAATCAACAATAAACCATGACATCACACATCATTACCAGAATACATATAAAATGCCTATGGCGCGAGGTCTCAAAGTTGATCATTTTGCTGTAAAATAAAGAATGAACTATGACAAGCCTGGCGAGAACAGTCAGTAATGACAAAGGTAGTGGCAGCGAGAGATGAATCAGGGATCTTTAGTAGTGGCAGAGCCAGAGACAGTAAAAGTAGTGGCAATGATGGGCTACAACATTGACCACAATGCACCTCCAGATAGGAGGCTGATACAATGCCCGAATCGATCAGCATTATAATTCAGCTGGTTTGTTCTGTACGATCACCGATAGCACTGTAAAATGTGGCTTTAGTCTGTGAGTCGTTTACAAAAGTGATTGATTCGGAGTAAGATGCATATTGACAGAATACATGTTACACGCAGAACAGGCAGTAAGTACGTCGCACAAAGTCACGAGATTCACGCGGAAGTGAGTTTTCAGTGTCCCGAGGATTTTATTATCGCGGTAGTGCTTGTGTTTGTTTCTGCCTTATGCCTCAAATCATAAAGTTGTTTTGTTATTTTTATACACTGCCATCATGTCATCAGAAGAATTAGAAAAGTTACATGAGATTTACAAATCTCTGTATGACGAACTCGAGCTGATGCCCCAGCGGATCTTTCGATGTCACGGAGGTAAATAAACTTGACGTTATCCAAATAGCATAGCTAACGTTATTTTCGTTTGATGGAGAGAAACTCGGGTCGGCCAATTATCTTTATTTGGTGTAAGGAAGCAAACACTGAGATTCAAACAAGACTGGAGCGATATTATGGTTATTGTATTTCACAAACATTAACTTGCTAGTTAATTTAGGTCTAAGCATAGGCTGCATAGCATATGCATTGGTGCGCTGATGGGCCAACATTGTGTGATGTGATAGGAGTGGTGTTGGTGTGTTAACAATTTCCCTTACCTTGTAAATGATCCCCCTCACTTTGTAACATTGTATAATATTAATTTTACTCAGTATTACCCCTTTTATGTCGGATAGCTTCACTGGATATTATGTACAAGGTAGGGGTTGGGGTGCAAACGTTACAGGCTTTCATGTAGTGCTCTCAAGATCAATGCGATTTAAGGATTTGGAGAGGTTAAGCATATTCTGAAGGAACCCTTGAAATGAAGTTACTGTATCTCGATGAAAATCGCTTGATCTGGAAATTAAGACGAGGCATGCCGCAAATGAGGCATGCCGCATTGCCTTATATAATATGCCTATTCAAAACAGATATTTGATAGGAAACTACGACATCGTAATACAATTATACAATTATATTGGCCCTTCATTTTAGATGAAAAAATAGTGTAATACTGAAAACAAAGTTAAAAATGTGCTGCTGCTGTGTAATGGACTCAAAACCTTCTGATCTGTGTAGAGGAAAGGAAACGTTTGGTACGGGTCTTCGATGAAAGGATTGGGGAAGCAGAAGAAGTTGTGAGTACATTTACCTTACACATTTCTATGCAACAGCGCTTACAGATTCAAAGAACAGAGTTCCATGATATGCAGCCAGTATTAGGAGTTAATGGAGATTGGAGAATGTCAACCCTGACTTTTCAATTTAAGTATTGAAGTCAGTCATCCAGTCTCAGACAGCAGGGGGAGCCCTGTCACCAGACAGACTACAGCCGTATCTTTATATACGGCTCTGAGACAGACATGCTGTCTCACACTTTGTGTGTTATGTGCAGACTCAAACCATTGCATCATGATAATTAAGATTCCCGATGCTTTAAAATTCCTAGCTGCAAAGTATGGACCGGGAGCTCATCGGCGCTCCACCCTCCTTCCGAAACCCGATGAGCACCAAGATCCGACTGTACAGGCGGGACCTGGGCAAGCTACAGCGGGACGTCCGGAGCTCAGACCAGGGGTCAGGCCTGGCTGGCCGCCCAGGGGAGAGCAGGCAGGGCCTCTATGCCTCTCAGAATGACCATAGTGTAAGTATTGAGATCTGTATGCTATCTTGCCATTCATCAACTGGACAGTGGTAGTGTAATGGCATAAGTAGAGTTTGTGTGCCATGGTCTGAAGGGTTGTTCCCAGTTGCCACCGTTGTGATCTTGAGTAAGGCACTTCACCCCGAGTAGCCCTGCAGTTGATTGACATCTTTAAGTCACATTGGATGAAAGCCAAATAAAGATGAAGATAAAGATAAATCAGCCAAAGGGGAGTGTTCTTTGGCTAGACTGTCACTGCGTTGCTTTAGTAAGCTTCTAGAAAACATTGATCGGGCACGGGCAGTGTACAAATTATGTAACATGCAGTGGTTGGTTGTAAACAACCAGTAGGTGAACAAGAATTGTGAGACTCTGTACAGTATAATCTGCCCACTGTTACACTTGTAAAATACTGATTCATTGATACTGACTCATTTGATGGTCTCTTTCTCCTGTCCAGACTCATGTACAATCACAGCGGGCCCTGCTCATCCAGGGCACAACATCACTCAACAATGCCACAGCCAGCATCGAGCGCAGCCAGCGAATTGCTGCAGAAACGGACCAGGTTGGCAATGACATCATTGAGGAGCTGGGAGAGCAGAGAGACCAACTGGACCGTACTCGTGACCGGGTGAGATTATTTAAGAAAGGGAAAGAGAGGGATTTGCAATCCTTTGTGTGGTAAGAAAATGGAACGAATAGTTTGTAATTAGGTTTGAAAGAGACATAATCACATGTGGTTTTGGTTTTCTTTTTAAAGCTGGTTCATACTGGGGAGAACTTAAGCAGAAGTAGGAAAATCCTCCGCTCTATGTCCCGACGGTGAGTACATTTTTGGCAGCCTTCCAAAGACTAGTCTACCAGTCTAGGCAGGTGGTGTTGATGTGTTTGGCCTGTTGATATGCGCTATCAGTCCTTCCTGATGAATGTGTTTTTGCTACCAGAGAGTAAAGTAGATCACGTGTGTTATTGCGCAACACCTAGGGGAAAACACGCCCATGCTTTTTAACATATGTTAACCTACAACGCTGTTTGGAATTCCATTCAGTCCATACAAAAGCAGTGGCCTCCATTGGTCTCTTTATGTTTTTTTACAGGCTTGTGACCAACAAATTGCTTCTGTCAGTCATCATCGTGATGGAGCTCGGCATTCTGGGAGCTGTAGTGTACCTGAAGTTCTTCCGTAAAAAGTAAAGGTCGCTAAGTTGTCCGAAAAATGTACAGTCAAGAGGCTGGAAGCACCCCAGTATATCTTGTCAAGTCCTCCTCTCTACTTCTCTTCCTCTACCTTGATGATATACTGATAGCAAGGGACTCTGTTTTCCTTCCCTACGAGCTCTTGCTCTCCTTCAGGGAGCTGCTGTTTTAAAGCAGTAAGAGGATGAGTAGATGCTGTGCTTGGATGGTGTGTAATTACATTCAGTGAGAGGCTATGATTCTGAGCCAGTTGGACCAAGTCTGCTCAGTGATTATAGACTGGGACTGTTTCTGTACTGAATGTACTGGCTTTACCATCCTGGCTGCCCTGGAGATCGGAGCCACGGGGAAATGAAGCACAGCAGTGATGAACTCCGGGATCCCTGTGGCCAGTGCACTTGGGTCAAATGAGACCCAGAGAAGACTTCTGAGCCATGAACTGTGGGGTCACTTCCCATGTCAAGTGCTACTGGCCCTGCTTTTTCAAGAGGATCCCACTCATGTGCCCACCATGTTTTTGTGTGGGTGTGGATGTGTCCATGATGCACAGGACAACTGTATATACTAATAGAGACCGAAATTAATCTTCCAATAATGAATATATTAATGTAACTTACAAAATATAATGTATTGATTTAATGTGATTTTTACGAGGTTAAGAGTTGTTCAGTACTGTTCAGTCTTATTCTTAGTATTAAATAAAGCACTGAATATCAGGTGTGGTACACGTGAAGTTTTCCCATGGCGTGTTCTTGTCGGTAGAGCACCTGTAATGCCAGACTTGATATGCATATCTGCGAGAAGAGATTTTTATTTAAGTATGTGTTTTGGAACCCAGAGGATGTCTGTCTGTAGTCCAGGACACCTGTTACTATGAAACACATTCTCATAAGCTATGTGTGTAGACTCTGACACACTGACCTGTGCTCTGCAAGCTGTTGATTTATCTTGGTAGTAGACTGATATAGTGTGTTTATAACAACAGCAGCTGTGGGACATCTTATCAGAGGATGTCTTATATTTGGCAGGGAATACTAACAACAATTTATATTATCATGAAGTCATTAACGAGTCTGTAGTTCACTTATGTGTTTTATTGAGTTCTGAATTATTCAGAAAGACAAGTAAAAGCAGGTCTACCATGAAATCTGTAAACAGATATGGCATGTCATTTTATTATTGCCATACCGTTTCATGTTTCCATTTCTTTGATAGTGTTTTGTCCCCGGAAAATTATGTTCTTTCCTTTGATTGGTACATCATGACAAACGTAATAAAAATATATCTACAAGGCTATACAAATTAAAACTATACATTGCAAAAAGTCACTCATGAGAATTTTCACACACTACAATGTACAACTATATAAAATAACTCATTCAAAACTGCACTTGGTCCTTAAGTGCAAACACTTGCCATTATTATAAGGTGCCACTGGCACAGCCAATGTGGATCAGTAGCCAAAGTCTTGCTAGATCCTGAAATAGCCAATATAAATTCTGAAGCCGTCTTCATTTTTAAAGTTTAACTTTCCACGCGTAAACTATGCACTTTGTCCATATTCAATTAAATCCACCTGTAAACCAAACTACAAACAGCAGTCCTGACAGCTTACAGTACATACTAACATAAACACACACACACACACACACACACACACACACACACACACACACACACACACACACACACTCACACTCACACTCACACTCACTCACTCACTCACTCACTCACTCACTCACTGGACCTTAATTGTAAGTACCCGTATTCAGGCAATCATTTGTTCTGGTCTATGTATGAATTCAGGACAGTGGACCATTTTTGAATTCAACACCTTGAGTGAGCAGAGTATCCAACAGCATACTTCTACCAGCCACACTTGTTATCTGGTCTCAAAGCGAGACACTTGGGAGGGCATTTGGAATGCGGAATCGTGAGATGTGACAGTCCATAACTCAAGCGCTTGCGGCTCTACAGCCGCAGTTGCTCGGTGTCCTCCTTCGACGCAGGCTCCTCCTGGTAGACTCCGTGTGAGCCTTCGCGCGTCTGTCCTAGTGCCGCTGCGATGACGTCCACCGCTAGGCTGGCTGTGGACTCCACCGCCTCGCTGGTTGCGCCCAGAGTAGGGTTCACCTCCACCAGGTCCATGGCAGACAGCAGCCCTAAACCAGAAAGAGCCCTTCATGGTCACTCACAACATACCACTTCCATGTTGTGTCTCTACTTTGTGTTCATATGGTAAATAATTGAGTGTACATCTCTCAAGGGTTTACCTGTGTTGTGGATTTCCTCTGTGATGTAAATGCCCTCTCTGTAAGTCAGTCCTCCGTTGACTGGGGTGCCAGTGGCCGGGGCCAGGGAAGGGTCGAAGGCATCAATATCAAAGCTCAAGTGTATCGGCCTTTGTTTCCTGTACAAGAACAAGCAACATTCTGAATTATGAGACAAGGTGCAAAGTCAAGCAGTGTATCCATGAAAGCAAGGTATCTCTTAAAGTATATTGTACTTTGTTCCTTAGGTTACATCTAATAACTTAATGTGACCATTTAAAAAGTATTACTTCTCCCTTACCTGGCCAAAAGATGATCAAGAGTGACTTCCATAACTCTCTGAATGCCCATTCTATCAATGTCTCTCATGGAAAAGTACTGAATTCCTAGGTTCTTCAGGATAATGCTGAAAAAAAAACCCACGAGGATGTTATCTGAATGTGATCACTTTACCCAAACACTTTACAAATCAGTTAGATATGATGGCCTTTCTCAGCCGATACAAATGTCGTACTTACTGTTCACCCGGGTCCACATCTCTCAGGCCAATGTACACCAAATCCCTGGAGGCGAGGAAAGGCTTCATCCAAGAGAACCCTGGGATAGCAGGCATCTGTGAAGACAAATGGGGCGGTTGTGTCATCGTAGAAAGCACATATCTTAGAGAGCACATTATCTTTTTACGACATTTCCAAGAAAAACTATGTCAGAACATCCCTCCCAGGCCTCCCTGTTCTGCTTGACAGAACAGAGACGCTTCTGAGGCTTATGTAACAAGAAGCACCTAAGGGCTAAAGGTAAGTGCTCCAATTACCTTGTCTCGGAGTTCTTTGAGCATGAAGGCCACCGACTGGCCGTGAAGGTTGCCAGAAGGGGAGGTCATAGGAGTGTTGATGTCAGCATGGGCGTCCACCCAGATCAGGCACAGATCGGGGCACTGTTGAGCATGACCTTGCACAGAGCCAATGGCGAGACTGGGGGAAAAAGAAGAGCTCATAAATTCACATTTCTACTTCTACTTTCTGAAGGATGCTCTTTGACAAACAGATGTCTTGTGTTACCTGTGGTCGCCCCCGAGCATGACGCTGGTGTGTCCTGCTTCGATAGCGTGGCTCACAGCACCTGCTAGAAGCTTGTTGGCCCGGCCCACAGTGCGTGGAAAGGGCACGTGCATGAATGGCTCATCATTCTCCAAATGCTGGAAATTCAGGTCTCCAAAATCATGGATGGGGTAATCTGAAGAAATGAATTAGGTGTAACGTTTATTATGGATTAAACCCCCTCCAAACATCACCACTGCACTCTCCACCGAAGGCAAGGCAAAATCTGTGATTGACAGGACTAATGTTGGGAATGGGAAGAGGGGTGTAACTTAATATGGTCCCCAACGTTTGGAGAAGGGGGGAGAAGGGGGGGGGGGGGGGGGTTACTAGTCTGACTGGACATTTTCCATGTGTCCTATTTTCCCATGAGTCCCTGATCAGGTGTCCATTTGGATCTGACCATCCCATCCCATTTTCCATGTAAACACACAGGAATCTTCTACATAGGTTGCACTGCACAGGCTGAGTGGTAGGGTAGCAGTAAACAAGTTATTGTGGGAAGGAGAGGGAGGGGCATCATCTGAAGACGATTGGTTCTACTGCCATTAAAGGGAGGTGTTGTATTACTTGGCCAGTGCAGTGCATAAGAAAACTAATGATGCATCTTTTAACCATCCATAGTCGCATGGACAAAAATAGATGGGAACATTGCTGTTATAGACATCAAAATGATTAGGCTGCATTGCAAGAAGACACTGATGCTCTGGGGCTTGGGACTTGTGCCATGTATCGGATTAATATTGAGATCCCAGATTGTCTGTTATTTTTAAACCAAAACCACAGTATGATGATCCATCATCATTCCCCAGTATAGGCCTATCACTGGCTAGCTGGTCACTGAGATGTTCGGACTGGTGGTGAGACTTTTGATCGTTTATGTTTAATAGCCTATTTATTGCCTAAAACAAGCTTTGTTTTCTATTTCCGACTTGAGTCTTAAGAAAGAAAGGCTATGCTCAATATCCTCTAACTCGCGAGGATGAAACCAGTGCCCATACTGTTCATCATTTCTGGCGCTGAATAAGCATGTTCGGTGCCTGACGATGTGCCAAATGTATGTCAGTCGTCCACATCCGACCACGGAAAAACGTCGCCCCTAAAATAGCTCAACTATCATATTTCGCTCTACAGATCTTGCGCAACTAGTCAGACGAGTCGACGCAATGTTTATCTGTTTCGCAGCTGAGAGAGAGAGAGAGCTAAATATATCGAAAATGACTTGCACATTCCCAAGGAACAACCTTGGACAAGAAACCCATGTGTGTGGATTTGTGTCCCTCCTATGTTCACAATGCAAATCAAAACTCTCAATAACTGTAGCCTATGGATATATACTGTTTTTTTTTATGTCAGATCTTTTTGGCTGCATGTTCTAGTTCACTCCAGCGCTTTCTCCAAGGCCATATAATTGCTAGAACGTCTATCACAGCGAAGAATCTGTTTGTTGTGGATTACATAAGAGTAGCCTGTCCCACCATCCATTTTATGATCGTCTAGTTTTTACAGGGCAACAATTGGTTGTGGGTGGTAACTACAGATGACGATGCCGAAAGGCACAAAACCCTTCTGCGTCAGTGGGCGGGAGGTTGCAGCGGAGAACATGACGCACGGCCAAACCCCTTCTCTCCGTCCATGTGGTCGCAAAAATCGCCTAATTTCCCCCAATTTTAAACAGTCACCTGAGTCATCATAATCCTCCTGAACTGTTAATCTGTCGTAATCGACACAACACTTAAACTGAACAATGCCTGTATTTGTTTTGGCCAGATCTTGCCAAATCATGATGTAAGAGGCAGATTGCCTACTTCCGAGAGGATGTCCTCGTCCAGAAAATGGCAACTAGATTTTAGAAATATCGGTACATGTTAGGCTTCATGTTAAATAGACTTTATCAACATAAGACTTACCTAGATTTGAAAGTCTCTCAACTAGACCGGCATCCCGGATGGCTTTTGGTCCATGCTCGACTCCTCTTCTTTTCTGAAACGTGAGAGTAAACTTATGAGGACGACATGGCGAGATCACACAAAATAAAATTAGTAAAATACCATAGCAGTTCTACTTCGTATTCTGAACATTTCGAAATCTGAGCATTTCCTTACCTGTCCTTTGGAAAACGGAGCTCCCAAAATAGCGACTGAATGCGCCCGGCTTTTTTGACAAGCATGAAGTTGTGTTCTAAGAAGTCGAGAAAGAGATCCTCTTAAAGCCATTGCGAAGGATTCAGGGAGTTTTACAAAGTCTTTAAGTGATCTTACAACGATAGTTATCGGTTTGAGAGAACAAGGGAAATGAGATGCTGTTCTCTTTCAGATGGATGCTGATTCTGAATGTGACGCGCGGGCGTTTTGTCCTTTGGTCCATTATCTCATTCATATTCATGAGGAACGAGCGTCATAGATTAAGGAATTGCCCGTGCAATAAACCGAAAAAGCATAGATATAATTTAAAGAATCTTTCACACACCTACTTTCCCCTCAAATTGTAATAACTAGGTGCTTAATAACGGCTTCATTTGAACATTATAAACAAAAACAGTCAAAGTTATGACTGTTTAGGCCACCTAACTACTGTAACCTATGCCCATTTATGGTGAGGGGGTTGCGTCAGGTTTGGTGACACACCTTCACTCGACCCAATGAAAAGCCCGTTTGCGAGGGTTTGTTCGGAGGGTGTGTTCGGTGGACTCACCAGGAGAGTTGCTTACAGTGGGAAATTTCCGATAGCCTATACCACTGGTGTTTTCACCGCGCCACACGTCCTGTTGATCACAACGTGACCTAAATGTCCAGTTGGGCATAGTAAACAGATTTGTAGACCCCATGATTTTCTAGACTGAGAAAGCATGGATATGGACTGATGATATGTTTTTGAAATAGAGCATCATCATTTAAGCTATGTGAGTTATGTAGGGCCTACACCAGAAGACTTTGAAAGGATTTGGGAAGAGTTTTGAAAGACTATTAGACCCTCTCACATAGCCTATCTATCCTAGACAGTCATCGAGGGTCACTATTATAATAGCTATAGCTAGATTCCTTTATACATTATTTCCCATCGTGCACTATATATCAACAGGAGTTCAAACCATATCAAATTCGTATTTTTTTTACTAGGCTACAGCCGACCGTTTCTGCAGTTTCATGACTAAAATCCCTATAGATAGAGTTGTCATGTGGAATAGCCCACTAATAATTTGCAATAAACAAAATAACAAACAATTAGACTAGGCTATACTTTAGGCCTACTATAAGCTATAGGCTAATATAGCATCCTTTTTCTTTTTTCTTTCTTTTTTTTTTTTACAACAATTATATTCACAGTACCAACATATACAAACAGGTAACATTACGGACTGAGATGATGCCAGGGGGAACATAAACAACATAAAGGGATGACATAGCCTACGTGGACATAAATAAAGAAAAATGTATGCATACTATAGCATAGGCCTACTTTGTCCCTTCCTTTTTATATTGTTCACGTCACTATGCATGAGACAAGCAAAGATCCTTAATTATTGACAAATATAGAAACAAAATGCTGCACCCATACAGAAAGTAAGAAACACACAAATGAGCATCCATAAAAAGGCTAATTGAATAAATAAACATGTATAAACTTCAATCAATTCATTGGTGCATTGGCCTAATATTGAACAGCCTACACTGAACGCTCCAAACAGCAAGTAACATTTGGCTGTGGCATGGTGCTCCAGACTTGTGATTCAAAGCAGGTCAAAATAGACTGGGCGCTAGATTATATTAGTGCCCGCGCTAGATTATATTAGTGCCCTATATGTAGGCACTAGATTATATGGCAACCGGTCGCCACCTGGTGGTAAAACCACACACATTTTTTGTTCGTCCCTATCCCAGAGTACCTTGCGCTACGAACGCTGCTACTGCTGCTAGTCAGCTCACGTTCGTCCATCTTATTCTGTGCCTCATACATGCGCATATTGCTAATTGACCGGCGTATAATATTCTAACGTGTTTTGGGGCATTTATTATTAGTATTTCATGTTATTAGTTATTAACAGCTATATGTAACTACATTATCAAGGAATTCTGGGTGAAATAATCCTGAAATAAAGGAAAACGAGGGTAAGCCTAATTGTTTCTTGCTGTTAGCTATCGTTAGCTGCTTGCTAGCTAGCCTTGCTAATATGGATAGTTGATGCCAGGTTGGTAGCCAAAGAGGTAACGTTAGCTAGTATTATGTTAACGTTAACTCAACCATGGCGGTGTACTTGGCGACAATGGCATACACATAATTAAGGCCAAAATGGGCAGTTTATGTAGTGCTATCATACTTTGGATTGCAAAGTTGTCCGACCTGAGTATTGTTTATTTGACAGATAGCATAACTTACTACTCTGTTATGTTAGCTTGGTTCAAATCCTTTGAGCGAAATTAAGCTAAATAGTTGACGTTAATTATGCTGATTTGACTTAGCAGATAACATTGTGTTTAAAACTCAGTCAATGCTGTTAAGCTTGGCAGCACCACTCAGTTGGCCTGGTAAAGGTTGACACTTTCGATTGCCAGGCTAACGTTAACGTTACAGTTGTGTAAAGCAAGTGAATCGCATTTGGATGTTTGACTGACATCACCATTCAAAAAGCTGTGATAGCATTTATAGTCAGTAACTTAATGTTCATTGATGCAAGTTACTTTTGTAGCTGCTAGGTGAATTCCATTGTCGGCTTGTTAACTAGCCAAAAAGACAACGTTTGTCAACACAGTAATAGCTAATAGCTTGGTTGGTAACGTAGCTGACTTCTGTAACAGGCCGATTTGCAGTGCCATTTTGTCCTAACGGAAATCTTTGACGTTACATTAGGTACCTTTCCACCGAGATGTCGTACCCCCCTCACCTAAATCGGATTCCCCAGTTGCCTCCTGGTATCCCTCCTCCACAATTTGGAGGGTATCCTCCCACAGTACCCCCAGGTAAGTAATGGAACATCTTTTGATCATCTGAGAGGTGTTCGTTAAGGTAACAGTTGGGGTAATAGTTCTGGCTAATTTAAAATGCTTTGTAGAAGTCAGAACAGTGAGTACAATGAGAGTTGTGAATACTATAGTAAGACATGGCTCTGCTATCTCTCATTTGTTGTATCTCTCATTTGTTGCCCTTAACCAAGTCACTTTAACGTTCTGTTGTTCCATCTTGAAGGAGCTCCAATGATTCCAGTTCACATGGGCATAATGACGCCAGCACCAACGGTAAGCCACAGTGTCTGTCATAAGCTTGGCCTACTAAGTAATGCAATTGTGCACACTTGAGGGATGCAAGTACAGTAGATACAGATAGGTAATAATGTATGATCTTTGTGTTTTGGATGGATGGCTGTAGGTACTGGTACCCTCCACGGTGTCTGTGACACAGAAGCCAACAGTGGTAAGAAAGGAGGCAATCACAGCACAAGCCAAGGGGACGGAAGAGAGTAACAACACCAACACTACTGCCACCACTGGTGGCCCAACCACCACAGTGTTTGTGGGAAACATTTCAGAAAAAGCTTCAGACATGCTCGTCCGACAGCTTCTATCGGTGAGTGAAGACTGCTGTAATGGCTTGGCATATTCATTAAAAGCTTTGTCACATCAACTATTCTTAGTGAACGTACTGAGATGAGTGACAGGACCTTTGTTTGTTTTGTCATCACAGAAGTGTGGCCTGGTTCTCAGCTGGAAAAGAGTCCAGGGAGCCTCTGGAAAACTTCAAGGTAAAAACAAAACAGGTAAAACCATTTCTGATATACTTACCACCCCTCCCCATCATTACAATTCACCATCCTCCAAATGGCCCCACCCCACTGGTGTCCCTACAACCAACTGTGATCCAAGAAGATGCATGCTGGGAAGGCTGTACTGTGAAAGGTGGGAGGCTGTACTGTAGGACTTCTGGAGCATGTTGCTTGCACAGGGTTTGGCCTGAGAGAGAGGGAGAGAGAAAGGAAGGAACCCAAATATTTGTTTTTGTTTTTGAATGCCTTCTGAAACCACACTTCTTCTTATTCCTGCTCTTAGTCCAAAGCCTGCTCACTTTCCCTCACATTTTGTTCCCTCACCATCGCGTGCCCATCACACTAGTTAGTAAGCACAAACGGCATCTGTCCCGGGCACATGACTGACTCTCTTACCCGCTCTCCCTTCTCCTCTCCCCTCAAGCGTTTGGGTTCTGTGAGTACAAGGAACCTGAGTCCACCCTCCGGGCCCTGCGGCTGCTCCACGAGCTGCAGATCGGGGACAAGAAGCTGCTGGTGAAGGTCGACGCCAAGACCAAGGCCCAGCTGGACGAGTGGAAGGCCAAGAAAAGAAATGCCAATGGGGTGTGTAATGTTTGTTTGTTTGTTTTTTTTGTACAAAGCCATTTTAATTCAGATGGTTCCAAATTTAGTAACACTAATCCAAAGTCACTCACGGTTCATTGCATTTAGTAATTATAGCACTCTTTTTACACATGCCGATATTCATTGCAAATCACAGTCAGATGATCGCAAATATCATCTCAGTGTGTGTACTCCCTGATAGTTGATCCCAATGGTGTAAGTTGCTTGCTTGCTTACAGCTTGATGTTTTAAGTACTTTTTTGAACCAGTTGTGCTTCTGACAATTTTTTTGTCCCCCTTGGCTTATTTACCTGTGGGTTCATTTTGTCCATATCTGGGGCTTTAACTTTGTCTTTCCACATACTTCCATTATCTCTTGACAGGCAGCAAAACCTGAGGATGGTACGAAGGACGAGGAAGACGAAGAGGAGAGTTTGGATGAAGAGACAAAGCGCCGGGACCAGACAGTGAAAGGGGCAATCGAAGGCCTAATTCGTGAGTACTCCAGTGAGCTCAATGCCCCCTCTCAGGACTCGGATTCACACCCCCGCAAGAAGCGGAAAGAGAAGAAAGAGGAGGTAACATTCTCACGCTGTACCATCACATGCCATTCATTTAGTTAAGACTATCTTGCAGTACCCATGACGTAACAGAACACAAGGACAATTTTGATGTAGAAACATATGAATTGAACAGTGTTTAAAGAGAGGTTTTCACATAATTGAAAATGGTAGTATGGTAACATTGTAATATTCCTTTTGGAATTTCGGGTAATTATTGGTAATTGTTATATGTTGATGTGGTTGAATGAATGGATCCTGTGACAACGGCAGGGTTTGTTTCTAATCTCTATTTTTATAAAGTCTTAAACTCTACACTCTTCAGTGTGTTTGCCCTTCTCAGTCTGTTTACTTTCTTTCTGTCCTAGGAGGATATCAATGCCATCGAGATGGAGGAGGATAAGAGAGACTTAATATCCAGAGAGATCAGCAAATTCAGAGACACTCACAAGGTAACAGTTATTTCTTTGTATTTTTAGATTTGGCCTTGGGCTGTTTGAACATTGATTGCTCAATTGTGTGTTGCCTTGATAGTATAGTATAATCACAATCTTAATCGCAACAGTGCAGAAATAGTCAACTGTTTGACGTAGTGTAGTGACATTTTTGGACTTGAAATACAAGAGATGATGAAGTAGATGAATCGCTCTTCATTACCTTTACAGAACATTCTATTGGGTTATATCCATACTTTTGAAAGTTCTGAAGTAGATTGAGATCACCATCTTGTAAATCTCACATGTCCGTGTGGGGGTAAAGAGCAAAATGTAGAGTAGGACCAATTCAAAACACAAAAGTGCATGGATATTATGTAAACTTCCCTTAAAGCTAATCTATTCATTAAACCCCACCATTATGATAGAGATCATATGGTGACTAAAGCAAGATGAATCTCAGAGCTTTGGAAAAAGTTGCGTGGATAGGATGTAAGTATGAGCTTCATTTTCTTCTTTACACGTCTTGGGCGCCCCCTTCTGGAGGATCTGCTAATGGGGCAACTGGCTCACCGGCCTCCTTTTTGAATGTCAAAGGCCTCAAAGCCCAAGGAAGGCAGAAGTACTTCTGACTGGGATTTTTCCCTCCCCCTAGAGTTGTGTTGATTACTCAGTATTCATGGTCGTACAGGGGTTGTATTGGTCGTCGGCCAAGAGCTTAGTGAACCATTGCGGGTCCTTCCACATGAAGTGTTTTTTTTTTTTCATAATTTCCCCCCTTTTTGAGTAATTGCTAACTTTTTGGCGGGGATAGCTAAATAACCACTGCGGCCATTTTGCCTGCAGTCTGTGCTAGAGTAGGGGGCGCCTCCCCACAGCACGCTGGTGTTCTGAAGACTTGACTGGTAAGACCACCGTATGTCTCCTCTGTCATTTATCTTTACTTTCCACTCTCTCTCTCTCTCTCTCTCTCTCTCTCTCTCTCTCTCTCTCTCTCTCTGTCTTATTTATTTATTTATTTAAGTCTTTGTTCCATTTTGTCCTTTTCCTATTTGAGATTTCAGTGTCCACATGCTTCTTAGAACACTGATTCATCAGCGCAGTCAGTTTTATCCTGATGGCTCGTCCCATTCTGTGTTAGTTTATGTGAAGACCTGGCGTCTGTGGCCCTCTGTGATGGAGGGGTTTATATATTACCCAGTGGCAGTGCTAAAAATGAGCAGTCTGTTCCCATTTGCTCAAGGAAGTTGAAGAATAAGGTCCATTAATCAGAGAGTTGCTGCATTTGCAGTCTGATCAGTCATCATACGACCTCTCGTTAGTCTTTTACGACAGGCAGATATTGCTAGTCCATTGTCATACTGTACAGTTTGAAAGATAAGCGTTACTATTAAAAAATGCTTATGATCTTAAGTCCAATAGGCTTTCTAAACATGCAGGACTGAATGGTCATACCACGTTATTAATACAGATGATGCAGAATTTGTTAATAAAATAAAAAAGAGAAATCAGTGCAACAGGAAATGAACCGTGTTTTAATGACCTCACTGGCAATCCGTGTTTTACTTCTCCCTGAAGTCTCACTAAGGAGGTAAGTCCAAACAGTCACATACAGTCACATACAGAGGGATTACAGTAGTAGAGTCAACATGGTCTGTGGCGTATTAGGGATATTCTGTCCCCGTGTTCGTCTTTCTGTCCATTTCTTTTTCCCTTCAACCTTTTTCTCACCTCCCTGACATAAGACCCCTCAACTCTCTCCTCTGGTCGTTTTGGACCTTTATTTATGGAACATGGGAGTAGAGAGTCAACCTTGTGTACCTCTTGTCTAAAAGTTCTCATGAGTTGTGGGCTCTTTGGCTGGCTGGTGAGTTTCTTTCTCTGTGTTTGATGTTGGTCTTGGATTCTGGCGAACCACCTGAAGACTCTGACTGGGTAAGACTGCTTCTTATATGATTTCAAATGTTTATTTCAATCTTTAAGAACAAAACAAACCAAAACATAACCAGGACATGAAGTTCTCCTACACACTGACTGTTAAAATGTATGCCCAGTGTTCTTTTCCTTCCTTAATCCAGGTCATTTTTATGTGTGCACTTTTACACTTGGATGGTTAGTGGTGGGGTTCACTTTTGTGTTCCCAGCCGTCTTGTGTGACGAATGGTTTGTGAATGGTTTGACCTGCTCTTCCTTCTAGGCCTAGCATATAGGCCCGTAAAACGCAGTGAAGCGCTGAATCCGTAGTTCGCCGTCTGTAAGTCCCAAACCACTAGTTTCATGCAGAAGCAGCTGTTTTCTTGCTCCAGTGACTGAAATGCTTCTCTTTGCTTTCCTCTACTTCTAGGTACTTAAAGATTGTTAACATTCTGTCCATTTGCCCAGCTCTATTTAGGAAATATGTTTACTTGTTTGTATCTGTCATCCAACCATTTTATATATGGGGGTGTTTTGGTGTGGACGCAAAGTGGTTTCCAGTGTCTGTGTGTCTAATGCTGTTGTGTATTGTAGGCTGGAGTCTGTAGATGCCAGAGATATAGTCATGGAAAAACAAACAACTGCTACTCAGTTAAATAAAACTCTCAAGGAAAGGTCATGGTGACAAGGGCATTAAATGGCATACCATTGTATAAGTGACTCACAGGGGCTCACTGTAGTGACATTCTTGTGTTAATTCCCATTTGCATGCATGCCATTGTGTAAGCAGATATTTGCCTGATGGGTAGTAGGTAGCAGCCTAATTCTTTAGAGTTGGTCACACATACATGTGACTGGCGGCAGCTTCCTCCCTTTGTTTTTATGTAGGCTACCTCCAGTGGTTTGCACCACCTTATGAAGCTGAGCAGATGGCCTCCCAGGGAGCATCTGTGCCCATGTCAACATTCAGAGAGAGAGAGAGAGAGAGAGAGAGAGTGTGTGTGTTTGTGTGTCTGTTTGCCGGTGAATGTGTTGGCTGTAAATAAATAAGAAGTGAGACTGTAAACCACTTTCAATAAAATGTTCAAAAAAATAAATAAAAAAAAGCCCTTACAGTGACACATTACTGTATCCTGTTGTTGGGTTCTCTGAGCTCCCAGAGCTGGTCAGCCATGTTGTGGCGCGCGAGGCTAAACTGCTCTCCGTGTTTCCCTGTCCTCTCTGCTGGGTCCCTGACAGAAACTGGAGGAGGAGAAGGAGAAGGAGCGTCTGGAGCTGGAGCGCGAGCGCCGGGAGCGGGACAAGGAGCGGGAGCGCGAACGCGAGCGGAGGGACCGCGAGCGGGAGAAGGAGCGCGAGCGCGAGCGCCTCAAGGAGCGGGAGAAGGAGCGCGAGAGGGAGCGCGAGCGAGACCGAGACCGCGACCGGGAGTGGGAGCGGAACAAGGAGAGGGAGCGCGAGCGCGAGAGGGAGCGCGAGGAGAGGAGCCGCGACAGGAGCCGCGACCGCAGCAGGTCCAGGTGAGCGCTGCGGCACAGGCGCCAAGCCAGTCCTTCCTGGTGGACTGGCCCTCAACACAGACAACATGAACATGTGCTTTGCATTTTGTTGCTCTCAGCAACTCAAGTGCAGTCTACCCGGCTGAAATCGTTTAAGTTTGTTTCCCCAGATAGAAGAACTTGTTTAGTTTCTCAAGTTGTATTTACTTTTTTTAGAATCTCAAGGTTGTTTTCAGTTTGCGAGGGCTCTTGCTAAAAAGCTACAACTTTGATCTGACAGTTTCGGCCTGGCAAACCCCTTTGAGGCAAAGTGCAGTAGAATCCATAGTCTGAAGAAACTTCTGATTGAAGCCTTTAGGGTTTCAGATGTGTAGACAGCCCATGAACCACCCTGAGGGTGTAGCATCTGTCCGTCTTTGTAATGGAAATGTTGATGTCATCTCCGTTTTCCGTCTGTTCCCAAGGGAGCGGAACCGGGAGGAGAAGAAGAGAGACCGGGAGGAAGATGAGGAGGAGGCGTACGAGCGGCGGAAACTTGAGAGGAAGCTCAGGGAGAAGGAGGCCGCCTACCAAGAGGTACTTCTCATACCCTTTCAACTTTCTATCACCCAACCTCAAGGACAAGAAGCAGGGTTCATGGCTAAAATAGTCAGCATAGAGAAAATGATAGGAGGCTCGCTCATGGGTGTAGAAAGAAAGTAGTTTCACCATGAGTATTATGAAAGTTGTTTTGTCCATGTAAGCTGCACATACAGATGCAGCACTGAAGGGTAAAAATGTTGAGTTGAACAGGACATCTGTACAGATAAGTCCACTGGTGAGTTGAGAGTGTTTGGAGACCTGCCAAATGAACAGTGTGACCTGTGATCCCACAGCGGCTTAAGAACTGGGAGATCCGGGAGAGGAAGAAAGCGCGGGATTACAGCAAAGATGCTGAAAGAGAAGACGAGCGACGTCGAGAAATGGTAAGAAAATTCACACATACTGTACATTCATGTATTTGATCAAGTAGCAAGACTACTACACACAGATACTATTTCCTTTTGTGTCTGGGTGCCTTTTTATCCATGTGAACTCTGTGTGTCTGAACCCTCAGGCTAAAGAGGCCAAACGGTTGAAGGAGTTTTTGGAGGATTACGACGATGATCGGGACGACCCAAAATACTACAGGTTGGTCTTCTCATTAGGCTTTCAGCTTAAGTTGTTTGAGAAATAACCAAGACCTATGGCCACAACAATGGTCTAGTCCAGTGTTTACCAACCTTTTTTTCCTTGAAGGCCCCCTTGTCAAGACAAGCCAGGCCCCTTATCCGAACTCCTACCCGCAAACACACACAGACAACAATCAGGGTCTGGGGATGAATTGACAATGCCTAGCCCGACCTTTATTACGCAAATTCAGAGGTTAGAGGTAGTACAAAAATATGTTTAAATTGGGATTACACAGAATTTTGATTATCCAATTGGATGTGTTATTGGGATTTAATACATTTAATGTGCACAAAAATAATTTTGGTAACCTCAGCCCAGGCAAAATTGTGCGGACCCCCTTCAATCTCTGGCGACACCTAATGGGGTCCGCGGACCCCAGGTTGGGAACCACTGGTCTAGTCTGTTGTCAATGTAGCTATGATGGAAATGGGAGAAATAGGAGATTGATTTCAGGATCTATTTAACAATACAGCAGTCAATAATATTGAAAACTTTTTGCAGCAATGTCAAGTCAGTGTAGCTGACATACAGTTACCAAGAGATAATGATCATTTTGTTAATCCAAAAATCTTCAGTGATTCATTAATTGATTTTTGTCAAAGAAACATTCAATGATTTATTAAACACCAATAAAGAGTGTGTTATAGAATCTTTTTGAGACTTACCTATCAGAACAGCTAAATATGTTCTGTAAGTGGAGAACATCTTTAGAACCGTGATGTCAAGAAAAGTGGAGGTGACATCAATTTGAACTGTTCCCTAACTTGTCCACCAGGGGGAGTGCTCTTCAGAAACGCACGAGGGACCGGGAGAAGGAGCAAGAGCTGGACGAGAGGGACCGTAAGCGAGAGAAGGAAGAGCACGAGGAGATCCGACAGAGGTTGCTGGCAGAGGGACATCCAGACCCCGATGCTGAGCTCCAGAGGGTGGGTACAACAGAGGCACTCTCCTAACGCAATATATACTGGATGATGTGTGAATCAGGTGGACGCTTGAAGAGAACATTTTGGATGAAATAGGTTTATAGTCAACATTGTTATTTTACTAAAAGCCAAAGCAAAAGATTAATCTTATCTTAAATGGATCAACAGTAGCAATGATGATGTGTTAGAAAATGAATGAGGCAACACCTATGTAGTGAAGTCAAGTTTTCATTGTTGTGATCTGCCTGCAAGCCATCATGCGTTGCCAAAGTCGAGGCTAGTTCAAGTGTAGCTTCAGGCTAATATTTTCATTGGATGTGGTACAGTCACCCTGTGTGTTCTAATGCCCATTGTTGAATGTGTTGAATCCACTGTGTTGTGGCAGCACATTGCAGACGCTCTGTTTCTGATGATTAGAGGGTGGCAATGTGGCATAATCTTTTCAGCATGTTGCAGCATTGGATGCTAGTTTGACTGAGGCCTGTGGTCCGTGTGCAGATGGAGCGTGAGGCGGAGCAGCGGCGGCAGCCTCCCCCGAAGCCCGAGGAGCCCGAGGAGGCGCCCAAGGAGCAGCGCGGCCACAGGGAGCAGCGCGAGCGCGAGCGAGAACGGGACCGCGACAGGGACCGGGAAAGGGACCGAGAGCGCGAACGGGAACGCGAGCGGGAGCGCGAACGCGAGCACCGGTCCGCAGGCGAGCGAGCCGCCCCCCCGCGCCCTGACCACCGGTCCGCAGACGACGAGGACGTAGACGACGGGCCCGACGAGGAGGAAGACATCGGCGAGGAGGAGGAGGAGGAGGAGGACTCTTCCGAGGTCAAGCCCTGCCTGAAGCCCACGCTCCGGCCAATCACCTCGGCGCCGTCCATCTCCTCCGCCAGTGGCAACGGCACGCCCCTCACACCCGGCAACGAGTCGCCCTGCGGCATCATCATCCCCCATGAGAACTCGCCGGAAGCCCAGCCTGCCGAGGAGCACCGGCCAAAGATCGGCCTCAGCCTCAAGCTAGGTGAGAGGAGCACTCATGGGGATAACAGCAGGCTTACTGCAGGATCAATAAACACTGTATTCATTTGGGAATGCTCTCAAAGGCAAAGCTAATGTTCCTAATTTTGTAGATTAAAAAATCACTAATTCATCACAAAATGATTCGAGGAACCAATTTGAGTTAGAAGTGAGAAAGTCCTCTGTGGTAATTGTGCAAATTCACACATCCTCTGGCTAGTGAAATTTGAAAGCTCAGTGCTGTTACCTTGGGCGCTCTGCTATGAGCTCTTAATCATCTGGGATTTTTAATCTAGTCGTGTCAGATAACTCGGCATCAGATAAGCGGTGTCAGAAAGATGCTTATCAGCTGAGAAGCTGACAAATGGAGTGGAGAGCCTAATCAAGTTCTGTGTGCCGCTGGGGGAGTTAACCCTGTGACCTTCTCCTCTTGTCTGTTCATCAGGAGCCACAGGCAGCCCTGGTCAGCCACACGTGGTCAAGCGCAAGAAGCTGGCGACTGTGGACAGCGTCTTCAACCGCTTCGACGAGGAGGAGGAGTCGGAGGCGCCCCGCAAGCGCAAGCTGGTGCCGCTGGACTACGGCGAGGACGACCGCGGCGGCAACCTGGGCCTGGACGGCCTGGACGTGAGCACGACCAAGGGCGGCGCCAACAGCGAGGAGAAGCGCCGGCACATCAAGAGCCTGATCGAGAAGATCCCCACGGCCAAGATGGAGCTCTTCTCCTACCCCCTGGACTGGTCCATAGTCGACTCGGTGAGACCGCTGAATTGCGCTCGGCTAAAATGTACAAACGCCAGCGCAGTGGAATGGGGGTTCTGATTGAGTTGCATTGTGTTTCCTCCACAGACTCTAATGGAGCGGCGGATCAGGCCATGGATCAACAAGAAGATCATCGAGTACATTGGCGAGGAGGAGGCCACTCTGGTTGACTTTGTGTGCTCCAAGGTTAGAACGAGAGTGACTGACAGAAATAATTAGTGTCATTATGTGAATGTTGAGAGTACGGTCATGGCCTATGGATGTGTAATGTGTTCCCCTGCTTCACAGGTGATGGCACACAGCACCCCACAAACTATACTGGATGATGTTGCCATGGTGAGTCCTTAACTCATTAGGTTCCATGAGTTATTCAAACATGAATACAAATGTGTATTTCATGTGTATGATGACCAAATTGAATAACATTTTTACTGTCTTTTTTTCTGCTTAAAGGTGCTGGATGAGGAAGCTGAGGTCTTCATAGTGAAAATGTGGAGGCTGCTGATTTATGAAACGGAGGCCAAGAAGATAGGCCTTGTGAAGTAAAGGTTGCTTAGAGGGGCGAAGTCTGTCTGCCCTGCCTGTGCCCTCTCCCCAGACTATTTATTTAACCCCATGCAGACTCTATGGGTCCTCAGAAACGGCACGACCACAAGAGCATGGGCCTACACACCCCTGTCCTGCTAGAGAGAAAGCTCCTGTACAAAGTGGTGTGTGTGCGCGTATGTATGTATGTATGTATGTATGTGTGTGTGTGCGCGTATGTAATGTATGTATGTATGTATGTGTGTGTGTGTGCACACGAGTGTCTGTGTGCACATGTGGGTGGGTGTGCATGTGTGTGTGTTGAAGGGAGAGAGATGAATGTGGAAGTGCTCAAATGTGACAAGGCTCCCTGGCCAGTCTGTTGGCCAGATAGGGGTGAGATGGACTGTGGCCTGTTGCGGTTTCTTTTTTTAAATATGGCTCCTGCCACCAAAGCTCAGCCTCCTCTGCCATGCACTTGCTTCGAGTTTGGATGACCGACGAGCACTCAGCGCGACTCTTCTGACAGGTGTCACTAAGAGGACTGCCCTGATTTATCATGGTCTGTATTTATAATGAGCTTGGCAGGAGGCCCACCCAGATCTTTGGAGAGACCGAATGAAAGTTTGTTTGGAATGTGGGGTCCGTCTTTGAAATGTTTTGGTTTTTGAGAAATACGGGTGCCTTGCACTCTGACCCACTTCAAGACTTTTGTGTCCATAGTAAGTGTCCATGACTATAAAATTAAATAATGCTTTCCTAAATGCGCTCCTAGCATTTTGTTCCCAACTGAATCGCTGAGACCTAATGGGCTGTGCAGCATGACATGACAACATGAACCTCATTGCCTTTGTAATGAGTAGACCTCTTCAGTCCTGCTAGTGTTTTCACACCTAATGTGCATTATGTCATTCACTTCACCACTCATCTCATTAATTAGTGTTGGAGCGCTGCAGGATAGTAGTTAATGAGACAGCTGGCTATGAGCAGTGTAATTCAGACATCTCTTTAAATAGAAGTGAACACAGAAACGAGCTGGAGATTTTCTTGACTGAATGTCGATGGTGTGTGGGTTTGTTGAATATAAGTTAGACTTTTATTGGTCTTCAATCAATATGAAATCTAAAGTATAGTACAACATAACAGTAGTCAGTGGAGTGGGGAGATCTCTGTGCTCAGGCCTGTACTCTAGCTCAGGGGGGTACGGACACTACGTACACACTCCTCAAGAACATTGTAATTACACTGCTCTCAGTCAGATGTTCATCGAGCAAGGTTAGACTGAAGACGTGCTGGACAGGGAGCAGCATTGGGAACACCTACCCCATCAGAAAAAAAAAGTAATCAGTGGAAAGAAGTCTCAGGTATTTGTAATCCTGGGTAGCCTGGCTAGCGCCTACCACTTAAGGCAGGATGGGAACACCCAGGCTAAATCCAGGGGGGATTTTTGGGGAAAGTAATAGATGATATATATTTATATAGGACGATAAATACGAATTAAATCGGTACATGTTCAATAATAATTAACACATTGCGCTCATTTTTGCCGCATAGTTTCTGATGAGCCAGCGGATGGCGCAATTTGAGCGACCAAGCGTGGTTTTGGCCTCAGTAACAGGAGACAACTGTTTTTAAATGCGGTTGAAGTAGCAGTAATGATGCCTGATCTCACCGTTGTGCATATGGTTTCCTATCATATCATATCATCTAGGCCTACATAATCTACTGTTTTGCCATCAATACACATGATGGCACTCTTCCAGTACACTAGTTTTCAAATAGAACTTTACAATCACAATTTCACAATTTGTTTGTCCTTCGAATTATAATATTTTATTATTTTTTTGCTGTATGTATAGACTATCCTGCATTCCCCTTGGTTATGGTGCATAGAGCCAGACTGAATAAATCAACTACTTTAACTGCAGCGGGAGGAGGGGAAGAGGGACGAGTATATGGTGATGTATGAGAGAGAGAGAGAGAGAGAGAGAGAGAGAGAGAGAGAGAGAGAGAGAAAGAAAGAAAGAGAGCGGAGACCTGTTACTGGATAACAAACTGGTTTTGAGCGGTGTCGGAATCGCGCGGTCTTGCACCTTATCAGGATTAAATGTACTCTCCCAGTGACTTTGTCTGTTGTCTGAGTCTGTTTACAATACTTCTTCTTAGACGTTTTCTTTGAAGGCATTTTGTTATGTTTATTTTTTATTACTATTATGCTCATAAGTCTCCGGTGAAACTGCCGAAAACATCTTTTCAACGTTTTGGTGAACATTCTTGACTGTCAAGAAACTGAAAAGCGCTATCATGTGGACTTTACCTAAACCGCGATATGCGAACTGCAACACGTCTGAAGCGAGCGAGGGCACCGAAATCGCCGTCAACATCGGCGGTGTAAGGGTGGTGTTATGTGGGGAAATGTTAAATCGTTATCCGGAGAGTCGTTTGGCGGAGTTGGTGAACCTCTCCACTCGAAGTTTTGATGTGATTTCGGGACTTTGCGATGACTACGACTCAAGTAAAAAGGAATTCTACTTTGACAGAGACCCTGATGCTTTCAAATGTATAATCGAGGTCTACTATTTTGACGAAATCCACATGAAAAGAGGCATTTGTCCCATCTGTTTTATAAAGGAGATGGAGTTTTGGAAAATTGACTTGAGTTACTTAGATGAATGCTGCAAGTACAGTTTAAACGAGAAAGAGGAAGAGTTAGCTGAAATCGCCGACAAAGTTAAACTTATCCTGGATGATCTTGAGGGGGACCCAGCACTGAGTCGCTCTCAGCGTTACCAAAAGTTCCTGTGGAAACTGATGGAAAAGCCCGAGTCCTCATATCCCGCGCGCGTAATCGCCATTGTATCTTTTTTATTTATTCTTGTGTCCTCTGTGGTAATGTGTATAGGGACTATCCCAGACCTTCAAGTGGAGGACGCCGAGGGAAATCTCGTTGAACATCCGACTCTGGATGCCATTGAGACGGTCTGCATTGGCTGGTTCACGGTGGAGTATGTGCTTCGCTTCGTTTCATCGCCAAATAAAGTGCGTTTCGCGCTCGCCTTTATGAATGTAGTTGACTTTTTAGCCATCATGCCCTTCTATGTAGTGTTGGTCCTGACATACCTGGGCACTGCAATGATGGAACTGGCCAACGTGCAACAGGCAGTTCAGGCGCTGCGCATAATGCGCATTGCGCGGATCTTCAAGCTTGCGCGCCATTCTTCCGGGCTGCAAACGCTCACCTATGCGCTGAAAAGAAGCTTCAAAGAACTGGGTCTGTTGCTCATGTACATGGGGATTGGAATCTTTGTGTTTTCCGCTCTGGGATACACCATGGAACAGAGTCACCCAGAAACCCTGTTCAAGAGCATTCCCCAGTCCTTCTGGTGGGCTATTATCACCATGACAACCGTTGGATATGGAGACATCTACCCGAAGACGACACTGGGCAGGTGTAACGCTGCCATCAGCTTCCTGTGCGGGGTAATCGCCATCGCGTTGCCAATTCACCCCATCATCAACAACTTCGTCATCTTCTACAATAAGCAGCAGGTGTTAGAGACCGCTGCCAAACACGAACTTGAGCTCATGGAGCTCCAGTCTCTTGAGGTTGCGGTGCGTAAATCACCGAGGTCGGATGGCGCGGCAGAGGAATGGGAGAGCAGCATACCCGCTTCACGCAGTGATACCCTCATCCCACTGTTGACAGAGACAAACAGGACTCAGAAAGAAACTGCGAGGAAACGTTGTTCAACAGAGTGACCGTCTCAGACT